>NC_054597.1:16396193-16699224 GCF_004785595.1 Juglans microcarpa x Juglans regia | reverse complement strand
TTCTGATCCTAGGTAAGCTTTTGGAAAGAGTGGTGGAAGTCTCATTTGTTAGTTTTCCTATCATAAGATCAATATTTGTTTGTTACTTGTACATAATTGCCTAATTCCCCATGAGAGTGTGTATACACCCATTGTCAACTCCATAGATAGAATCCTCACATGAAACACTTTTATACCTGTGAGTTAAGGAGTTGAACCTTTTGCTAGAGATGTTCTTGATGTTGCATGTATCAGGGCTTTTGGTTAGATGGATATAGTTTAGAACACAAACGCTGTGAATTGCTATAGGTGGATTGCTTGTGATAGGGTTATTGAATTCCTAAAATTGCTTTGATATGTGAATCTGGAAAGTATGACTTAGTGGCCTTTGTGTGATTTTCTTTGGTCTCCTTCTTTGTTTCGGCATGAAAATTGTTAAAGACTAGCAATAAGCAAGTTGGGAGTGTGATGAGTGTACAAAAGTACACTCTAAATACCCTATTATTGGACTAAAATACTAAAATGTGAATAGAAATCATAGGAATTAATGTGTATTATTGAATTGAGCTTCTATTTATTTTGGGATACTTTTGAATAAATTTTTATGTTTAATTTCAGAGTTTATAAAAGAACAAGGTCAAAGCCAGTCAAATTCAAAAGACTTTCAAGTGGACAAGACATTGGAACAATATAAGAACTTTCAATGAGTATAGGACTCTTCAAATAAGGATAATGATAGGATTTGAGAGTAATTTGGATCAAGAGAAAAAGTCAGTCCGAAATTTGATAGAAGACAGCCTGTATAAATTTTAGTATTTTGATCATAACTTTCTGCTCAAATATCAGATTGATGTGATTTTTGATGCGTTGAAAAGCAATCTTAAAGGGCTACAAATTTGTCTCTAATAAGAATTTCAAACTCATGAAGCGTGTACGTGGCTGCCAAAATGAGTCCTAAAATTTAGACGATTTTGTATGCAGGAATATGAAAGACATTAGGGTTTTTTTCCTACCCTATATAAGCATTTCATTAGCACGAAATTAAGAGTTTTTTTAGAAGAGGAAACAATTCTAGAGAAGAAGAGAAAAATTTCATTTTTATTGTTTAGTCCTTCTATAGAGAACTAAATCTTGGGTAAAGCCTAGGGTGGAAATTGCTTGATGAAAATACTTTGACTTCATTTCAATTCATATGTTAAGCTTTATTGTTTAAGATTCTAGAATTCAATTTTCTATTTGTTTTGGATATTATATGTTTAAAACAATTATATTAAATCTTGTTATGGTTTGATTTTGTTGATCTATAGGATTATGACTATATGATTGTGACTTAAAGAAGCTTTTCATACCATTGATGTGATCTTCTGCTACACTATTATTTATAAACATAGGGTTGTCTTTAGATCTAATATTAATTTTTATATATGAAAACCGTGGTTTGTAAAGAGAGAATAGATTCTAGAATTAAATTTGAGAAAGTAGATGAATATAATGTCATATCTTCCAATTAGGAATTTTGGGCTATAATTCTTAATTGTTTATATCGTTTGTATTGAAAAAGTCATAGTATTGGATCCGGTTGATAGAAGCCTTCTTATCTGTGCCATAATCTCATTTTAATTACATGCTTTAGGTAGAATTTTCAGATTCTTATCATATTATAATTTGATCTTTTCTTTTAAACTTACGTCTTATTGTCTTTCTTCTGACTCCTTGTGGATCGACATTCTAAACTATACTATAACACCGTGTACTAATTTGGGCATAATCAAGTTCTCATTTGTAATTTAAAAAAAAAAAAAAAAAAAAAACTGTTGCAAATAGGAGAAATATGGTCACAGAATATGAAAATATGATTTCGGACACTTTTTATTTATTGGAAATAGATGGCGTCATCCCAATTCCCAAATGCACCTCATGAATCCAATTTTCAGCAACCATAAAACTCTTCTATTAAAGAACTATTAGTTAGGACACAAAACTTTTGCAAATAATGTCATATCTTGTTGCATATAATTACTTCTGTGGACGGTGAGAGGATGATGATTATGAGGATGGTAGCCAGAATTTTTGTTCAAAAAATTTATTTTTAATTCTTCATGAATAGTTTGATAAAAAAAAAAATGAAAGTCAAATAAGATGTATTACTAATGTGTCTCAACCCTCCGACTCGCCAATACTTGTAACTAGTCGCATTAAGGAACAATGACTATTGACTACTAACTATCTTGACTTAAGGCTAGATGAAGACATTGGGTGTAATCACTCTGATTCGCTCAAATCCTACTCTTCATTGATTGTGAATTCACGTAATTAGGGGTCAAACTAGTCCGGTTTAGTCCGATTTTAGACAAAATTTGGGACCGAACTAGTATGCACCGGTTTTACATTTTCAAGAACCGATTTCGCACCGGTTACCCCCCTAAATCGGTACTTCCAGTTTTACCGATTCCGGTCCGATTCAATCCGATTTTTTGATTTTAATATACTATATTATATATTATATAATATATATATATAATAATATATTATAATATATAATATATTGATATATTATAATATATAGTGATATAGTATTAGTATAACTATTAAGACAATAGACTGTAGTGATATAAGATTTTAAAATTTAATATTATATTAATTAGTAATTTACCATATAATACAAAACTTGTGACACCCTCAGATTCTGCTTGGGATCGGACGGACATCCGAAGCGTCGGAACATGCAACACAAGGTTACCTACCCCCGTTCATGACATTTAAGATGCAATGTTCCTAACATACATCTAGCATTATGCAATATTCACAGCGGATAATTTTTTTTTTTTAGCAATACTATGCACCAAACTTATAATATCCCAAATACTTAAAACATAAATCATGCATACTTAAAACATCCACAATTACCACACAGGTCTCAGAAGACTGTAATCTCAAAACAATGAAGACCTGGCTCTATAATTACATTGTCAAAATATACTATTGGGCTAGTTTGTTGAGTAACTCGCGTAACTCGACTAACGATGCCGGAATACTATCCAAAGACCTAACTATGGAGGCTGCAAGCTCTATGTTGCGTCTACGGCGTCTAGTCAACCTCCTCTAGTCTGCTAGTGTCTGCTCCCTGCTCTGATCCTGACACATCGCCTACCATTCGGGGGGAACGGTAGTTGGGACTACCACGGTGAGATTTTATTACAAATTTCAGCAAGTTAACAGGAACTTCCACACAGGTTAATGATGCATGCATGGCAGTAAAAGCATGAATGCATAATCAAAGTCATAAGTAAGCATAGCATAACTTGATATACAACATGGCATAAATGACATAACTTGAACTGAAACTGAAACTTAGCTTGATGTGACATGGCATGTATGTGAACTTAAAACATAACATGGACTAGCAACATAGCATGAACGTGAACTTCAACATAGCATGAACGTGAACTTCAACATAGCATGAACGTGAATATACATAATTTGAACACGAGCTTGAACATAACATGAACCTAAGCATGACATAACATAAATGTGAACTTGGAACATAACGTGAACGTAAACATGACATAACATGAACGTGAACTTGAACATGACATGAACTTAAACATAACTTGACATAAACATGAACTTGAAATATATTCTTGTCTCCTGTGGTTACCATGATTGGCATGAACTTGAAACTCGACATGAACGTAAACTTGAACATAACATAACGTGAAACATGACTTCAATGTGAAATACATGAATTTGGAATCTTATTCAATGAACTTAATTAATAAAATGACCATACGAGTGCTACACGGGTCCCCTTGAGCCGTGTCCCTGCCGATTGCCGCATCACATCACAGGTGTCTATGCCAGCTGTGAGTGCGTTAATACATACTCCACAGTTGTTGTGGCCCCATGTATTCTACGTGTCACAATTGCTGTGTCTCACGTAGTGTATGCCCCACAGTTATTGTGGCCCCATACTTCATGCTCAACAGTTGTTATGGCCCCATGAATTGTTTGTACCACACTTGCTGTGGACACACGTAACATAATGTATGGCTCCATCGGCGTTAGTGCATGGCGCGCTCTGGTGACCAGCTAGTTAGGCTCCATTCGCAACCTGTTGACTGTACTTCGTCAACCCAGATAATTTCACACCTATTTAGACACTCCAACGTGGACAAAGGAGTTTCATTAGGATATTATCCCATCCTAGCGCTTTGACTCGTGATTGACATGAATAACTTAACAAAACTGTTCTCGAGATACACAAACTGTATTCGAGACGGAATGACATGAATATGAAAAGACAGAAGTCCTGACGTAGCATAACGTGATGTGAATATAAGATGACATACATGACTTACTTTGAGACTTACTTGCAACAGAAAATATTTTATAACAAGGCATACATGTAACAAATATTATTTCGTAACATGGCATAACATATAACAGACAATATTCCGTAACATGGCATAACATGTGATAGTGAATATTACGTGACATGAAATACATGTAACAGATGGCATACTTAACTTAACATAACATACTTGAAATGCATAGCAATGTATAGAAATACGTGACAGAATATCTTGTGTAACAGATGAATAATTCGTGATAGAATAAATTCTGTGTAACAGATAAATATGTAACGACTTGGCATGGAACATATGATAACATGCATACATACACTTTAGTTCCCTTACTTATCACTCATACACATTAAACTGATAGTAAGTTAAAAGCTAACTTACCTCGATAGTCGCGTTCTATGAGAATAAGTGCGAAATACGAGGAACTGTAAGAGAGTATTCTAAAAGTTAGAAATTAATTACTAACAATTAGAAATGTGAAAAAATGCAACTTAGAGTAAAATTACCATTTTACCCTCTACATGTGGGAAAATGACCATTTTACCCCTAACTTAAGGATTTCACATCCAAACTCCAAAAATTATCAAAATTTACATTCCTCATGTAAATTTTGTCTTAGACTCAAATATCAATTCAGAAAAATTTAAAACCATTCACAACTATGGAAAACTCCCAATGGCCGAAACATTCATAGGTCATTTCACTTGATTTTGGTTGCAATTTCTTCCATCTTCAAAACCCATGATTAAACCAAAATTTTGTAACAAGGATCTTCCTATCCTAAGTTTAAAAATACACTTAAAATATCCATTAAGAAAAGCTAATCATCAACATCAAACTTTTGTAAAAAGATCCAAACTTTTTAAAAAAAAGTAAACCCTTAAATCACAAGTTTTGACTTTAATAAAAACATCTCCAAGAATTCCAAAAAATAAAATCTTACCTCTAACATATTCATAACATCATTCTAAGATCAACCATACTTTAAATCATCAAACAAAAGTCACCAAAAATCATAAAACAACACTTGGAGTTTTTGGTTTTAAACATAGTCCAAAACAGAAACTTTTCTCTCAACTACATTTGATCAATCTCTTGATCCATGGCTTAAATACATGTGATCTTCAAACTAAAACATCACATGGTCTAACAATGTGTCCTAAAGAAGATCTAACCATCAAACTTAAAATCACATGGCTAAAATTCAACAAAACATGGATCTAACCCAAAAAATCAAATCTTAGGCCTAACCGTAATCCTCTTGCATAGAAAAATCATACATTTAAAACTAATACTAAATATCTTCAAAATAACATCCTAAAATGTATATAAGAGGTTTAGGATCATCATATAAAAATATCAAAGCCTTTGGAATAAGATCAAACCACGAAATATTCCAACTTTCACAAAACAAAAACTGCTTTTTCACTTCCAGTTTTCAAGTTTCTAAATCTAAGGAAATATATCCTCAAAAGCTTTATCCATGCAACAAAACCACAATGAAAATTCATAAACACATGCTAACAACACTCCATAAAATTTTCGGACCAAGATATGTCCATTAGCTTGGTCAAAAATTCCAAAACATATCATACTCTCCAGTTTCACGCCCAGAATGACCTTTCCATGGTTAAAAATACTTTTGACTGACCAAATGAGTATGGATTGAGACTAATAAGATATCCACCGAAACTAGACTCAAAGATGAACAACTTTTATGAGGATTCATCGTGAGAAAATACTTACAAGGGGTCGAGAATGGCCACGCAAAAATACACAGAAATCTGCCTGAAATGGCGCTTTTGGGTTTCTCTCTAAGAATGGGGGAAAGAAGTGATAAAATGGAGAGAAGTGTGTCTTGCACGACTTTAGACTCCTGGAGGGGGAAGTTATGGGCTTGAAAGACCCTTGATTGGAGTTGGCTATGTGACATAAAGTGGAGAATAGTGAGAGGCATGGACTACTTGCAGCAGCTGTGAGAGATGGAGGTTGATGGAGTGGATTTCTCCTTCACATCAAGGCACTATTGGGTGCAGCCAATGGCAGTGGATGGTCTGCCATGTGGGGGAGGAAACTTCTCTTAGAAGCTTTGCCAAGGTGGCCAATTTCGTGGGCCTTGGTGGGCCCTAACCAAGTGGGCTTCAATTTGGGGTTTAAATGGGGTTTGGTTAGAGTTAGAGATGCTATCAAGCCCAAAACTAATTTTTCTTGGCCCAATCAAATTTCCAAGGTTTAAAAGGTTGGATAATGATGTCATGACAATGATTTGATAAATTAATAGCATGTGGAAGTGATTTAATCAAGTGATTAAACACAAAGCTAGAATCGGATTAAAAAGGGTTTGGAGGCCAACTTAGGGTTTGGGAAAACCGTTTAGGGTTTTGGTTTCAATCAAGTTTTTGGGGTTTCAATTGGATTCCAACCATTTAGGGTTTTTCTAGGGTTGAAACCCTCTTTGGTCTGGCACAATTTGGTTGAACAGATGAAACAAGGTTTTGCTTAGGTGGCATAATCTCACACCTTGATTTCCTTCACAAATCCATATAATGGCTCCTCATGGTGCCAAGTGTCTAATACTATTCACTATGTGTGGATCTTGTCAAGTGTCCAAATAAAACTTCTTTAACCTAATTTGGACATTCCACACTGTGATTTTGAAAACACTGCATTGGATGCGCTTATCAAGGTTACTATTCACTTCGAAAAAAATACATAATAAACTTAGTACTGAAAAATCCTAAATATTCATATTAACTTGTAGTGAAAATCGTTTACCGAAATTCAACCCCAAAGTGCCCCTAAAAATAATTTCACAATTTTGAACAGTCGTTTCGTCCGAAATTATGAAAATAGGTTATTGCGCGATAAAATCCTAAATAATCTAGTGAGTCTAATGGCTTAGACCATAACGCATTCTGACACTTCTAACTACCTCAAATAATTAAACTCATATATCTAACATCATAGTGAGTGGTACCACTGACTATGTTGACAAACTAAAACCTGGGCGATTGGTCGATTCGTAAAAACTTATGGAGTTTTCACGAGGTTTCTAAAGTTAATAGAAATTCCACCGGTGAATTTCTAGTGAGCTGTTACAAAACTATTTTATATATAATTATATATTATATATAAAAATTATATACATTATAAAAAACTATAATATATCTATGAACCGGTCCGGTTCGGTCCAGTCCGATCCGGTTTTAGGAAAAAAAAAAAAAAAAAAAGGAACCAGACTGATTTTGACCAGTTTTAAGAAAAATAAAACTGGTACCGGACCGAACCAAACTTGGGACCAGTTTGGTCCGGTCCAATCCAGTTTACCGGTTCACCAACTTTTTTTTACATCCTTACACTTAATGAATTTTGATTGCTCTTTTCGCTAGACCAAGTGTTAATAAGCATCCCTCCTGTTTGCCTACTGTTATTGGTTTGATAAAAAAAAGAATTTTGCCTCAATCCATCAGTTAGCCTACCAAAGCAATCACATTCCATTTGACATCCAACCCTAGCTTCCCACTTTCTCTCCCTGCCGCTCGAGCTAACTATTGCTTCCTCTTCTTTACATAACGAGACAATATGGTACCTCATTAGCCTCTCATCCACGATCCCCAAAATGCTCTTGGTTGAGAAAGCTTGCTCGCATCTCAATCTTGTACTCTTATTTTGCTCCTTTTCGGTGACTAAACCCCGTAAATTAGGTAATGTATAGTTCGCCACAGATAAATTGATGGAAAAAGTTCACATTTCTTGTATCGGCTGATTGAGGCAATAGATTAGAATAATATATCACGTTCGTAGACACATTTAGACATTGTTAGGATTTAAGAACAAATTTAGCTATTATATTTTCGTTTTAGCATAAGTCTAATTCAATATTTTTGTTTAGTTTTAAGTTTTATTGCACACGCAATTCACTATTAAAATAACTGAAAAATATAACGCAATAAAACATTTAAGAAAAAAAGTGAGGAAATATTCAAAACAGAGCATATGTATAGTCAGGCTACTCTGCAGAGTAGCCTCTCAATCTAACCTAGGTCAAATTCAACATTTTATTTTTTTTTAATTTTTTAATTCACATTTTTTTATCATTTTAAAATATAAAAAAAATATTAATACACAAATAGTCCCTTAACTATTAAAAAAAAAAAAACTAAACTACATAAAGTATCAAAATAAGTGGACAAAGTAGCATCTTTCATACATATATATATATATATGATATAAAAAGCATTCCAGATGCTAAACTATCATCATCACGTTCGTCATTTTCCTCATAATCCCTCACCTTGTTCTTCAAATTGCTTTTGGGACTACTAAAAATAATTCTTTCCTCGTACAACTAGGTCCCGTTAAGATACAGAAATAATTTCATATCATCATTACAATTTTCTCAAATTTTCACACAATATATAATAAACAATTCAACTTTTTCAAATTTCAAAACAATAATAATATTAAAAAAAATAATATTCTAATAATATTTTATTCAACTTTCAACTTTTATCTAAAATCATCTCATTTCATCTCACTATCCAAGCGGAGCCTTAATTAGCTACCAGCCTTCTACTCCCGCTAGTTGACCCATTGCTCTTTATGGTAAGGACAAGAAAACATCACCGTGTTTATCAAAAGCAATTTTTTCTCTGGAAGAACAAGCCATCACCACATCTGGGGGAACTAGCCATCACCATATTTTTATCATCACCATCTGTTATTGGTATGACTTGAAATTAAACTTTTCCGGGAAAGCTTCAACCAATCTAGCCAAACCACACATAAAAAATAGAAATCCAATTGGAAAGAAAATGCAAGTATGAAACTTATCTTACAAGACAAAGCAAATAGAGCTATCAGCTACCCAAAAAACCCAAAACATGGAAAGATTCTGGAGCAATTATGCCTTCATGAACTTGAATTACAGCATGGTTTTTCTAACACCAAAGAATCCTGACTCTGCTAGGACTAATCTGTGAACTGAATCTAGATGAGCAACACTAGTTAGCAATGTACACATGCTCCACAAAAATAAACTAACTACATCAAATTATAATCACATTCTACAAATATTATACAAATCTGAGACTAGGAAATGAGGCCATTTGTAAATAACGAGGCACTAGTTCATAGCAGCAGTATGAAATTCTCACCCACCCCAAGAGGGCAAGAGGGCTACTGGCCTTGAAAATGGATTTAATGTACGCTAAATGTGATTCAAATCCATAATCTGAAAAGCGTCAAATTACTAAACCATCATCTAGTCCAAATTTCTTAGATCTGCAACAAAAGAAAAAGAATAATCAGCAATCACTGGAGTGGTATCTAAGTAGAAGATGATGGATCAACATAAGAGGAAAGTTTGAAGTGGAAGATAATTATCTACATAAGAGGAGAGGAGGAAGAGTTCCACAGAAGTCAATAGGACAAAGGAGAGGAAGAAGGCAAACAAGAAAAATAAATAAAACATAAACAAAAACAACATAAAACTAATCACACAGTAAAACTAATGGTACACTGTTCAAAAGTTTTACAATTAACCCCAGATTAGGCAGCGATGACCAAATCTATTGTCACTGTCAACTCCATCTGTATGTAAATTGTGTGGTACACGTAACCCACCAAAATCAAGAGGTGCATACTTAATAAAAATTACTTCAGCACAGCGTAGTCAGAAAACCAAATAGCCACGCTCTTTATCAATTGGAAGCTGAGAAAACTATAGGATCCTGCCTCTATGCCTTCCAACCGTTTAAAAAACCACAATAACCGAAGGGGGCATACTCACAAGATAGCATTTAAAAATGCACCAGCTGACAAAAAGTTTCACATTTTTTTATTGGCTCTTCAAATAGATGTGATGCAAATCAATGCCAACTTATAAGAAATAACTGTTTATTTAAGAAGTGATAACTGCTTAAAATAACCACCGTTGTGAACGTAATATATTGTTAGCCACGATATTGGTTCATTTAATCTGACCCAATTCACTTTTGTCTGTACAATTAATCTGTCAACTTTTCAATTCCATTCACATACATGAATTCCAGCTTTAAAGGAAAAGAAAATATACGAGAACAAATTAAGTTCGGCTCTCTTAGACAGGTCTCCCTGCAGACATTATTTGTACCGGCTACTTGATAACACACTGTCCTTCCACAATTGTCCGAGCATCAAGGCTACCATGCCCTATGCAGTACATAGAGCTAAGATGCCTCTTCAACACCAAAGGGCAAAGTCTTTCTAGAACATTGATACTCATTAAAAGAGAATCCCAACATAAATCTCAGTTTAACGTAAGTGGATGAAATTTTATTTTCCATATGATACGAACCAACTTCCACATCAGCACTCCAAGCCGATCCATAGGATGGGCACGTTATCCATTCCAGTGCCTTCAAATCCAACATTACATAAATACCATCCCATGCTGAAAGTAAAACAACCCACAACCACCTACTAAAAGGTTTCCACGCCTATTTGTTCATCACAGTATACAGTAATTTATCAGCCACTGCTCCATGCACCAGTCTACGATGTTCGGATTACCTCAGATTTATTTTTTCATCTTAATTACTCAAAACTTGCAACGGACATGGCATGCGAAAATGCATCATTGAAGTTCGTCCAGATTTTTAATAACAACCAGAAACAAAAATTCACAATAAACCTGGTCAATATATCAATTTTGTACTGCTTTCAATGGCATTTCTTGTTTGTAAGTGAAGCACATTAGTTGTATCTATTACTGAGTCTGAACCTCTAATTTATATGAAGTACAAGTGGAAGGTGATGAGGGTTACAAATCTTTTGACGACAATGATGATGGTTCTATGTTTAATTTCAATCATTCAAACAAATTGAATTGATAGATATAGATTAAAATATTAATTTATTATCTAATTTCATTTACTTATAAAAAATTTAATCGAAATAATAGTCTTCAATGAAAATGAGAACAAGACATAAATATAATCTATTTATCCTTTTCTTTTTCTATAAGTTAGGAAGACAGGTTTATGGTTATATTGGCAGAAATACAATTTCTTAGTTTTTAATGTATATGAATCAAAAGCTTTTGATGTTATCTGATGAACAACAACATCTCTATATTGATTATGCATTGTATTGCTTATGTTAGCATAGAAGTCAATACCTACAAGTCGTCTTCTGCTTTTTTTGTTAGTCCTTTGGATATTTTGATTCAATCATATCCTTCAGCATGATTATGGCTATTAAAATGTCATGGATGTGTACTTTGTAAGGCAAAAGAGCATTATAGAAATTCTATATTTAACTTTTACGTAATTAATTCATCATTTGATTGCCATGATGCATACTGTATTGTTTAAATTTTTTTATGCATTTTCTGAATATTTTGGTCATACAAATTTTTTTTTTACAATGTGAACTTCACTTCAATCAGGCTTTCGCTTTGCACCTAGGCTCTAAGCAGCATCGGTGCTTAAGTATGCCGGATGCTTTCACCAATTCTAATCAGAGCATATGTTTAATATGATCACCCATGAAAAAAATCACTTTTATAAAAAGAAACAAGTTTAAGCAAGGAAATTAAATCTGAAGCAATGTTTAAAAGCATGCATAAAACAAACATTAGAAAAACGACGAAATATGAATATAACAATGACTATGAATACTTTCTTAAGATTGTTAAACAAGTATCTATTTTAAGAACTTAAGGAAGCATAGTAAGTAGTATAATCATGCCTTTCTCTTTCAAATTAAAATATTACATTTTCACAAAGGGATTTTCCAAGTTATATGTTGCAATGTTATGACTTTCTTGTAAGCCTTATGATTATTATGAAGATGAATTTTCCAAATGATTTAAATGTGTATGCTTATCCTGTGACATGAAATGTACATGCCGTAATGAAAATGAAAGGAACCAAAAGAAAAGAAAGTACGATGATGAATGAATGTACAGTTTTCAAAAGTTTTTTTTTTTTCTTTAGGCCATGTGATGAGGATATGAAGGTAATGGAGCAAAAAGGTGAATGTGCAGATGTGGTCCACAAGATGTCCACATCCTATGAAGCTGTGGGGCAAGTGCATAACCCAGGCATACAAGGATTAATGTGTGTAAGCCACCGAGAATTTTGATTTTTACAATATGCATGCAAAGTTGAAATTTCTTATAAAGATAATTAAAAATAGCCAAGAAAATAACAATCGACCCATTTTCTACGTAAATAATGATGACAACAAATTTGCAAGCCAATGCCAGTCAAATAGACATTGACTTAGTTAAAATTGAATTAAGTGTTTATCGCATCAACTATTATGAATTCGTGTGGTACAAGTTCATGATCAGTTTTGATATTTTTTTTTTTATTGGCACCGGGTGTCTAAGAACAACGTCCAGACTAATTCTGAGGTTGCACAGGCCCTCGGCAATGAGTTTCCCGCAAGTGCACCTCGGCTAATTCAAAGGAAAAATCCCCCAATCCGATGGCCCCTACAAATTGTTTGCATCCAAGAGGATTCGAACCTTAGACCTAGAGGGAGCATATCACCAAGACCAAGACCTTTACCACTTGAGCCAACCCCTAGGGTTTTGATCAGTTTTGATACATCATATTATTATATTTGTTGTTGTAAGTTTAAATAAATCATTGTCGCTTGAATTCTTAAAAGTTTATGGAACTCTACTCACCAGGTTCTATGAAAGTTGATGGTATCATTCCCAATATTATTGGAAAAACAAGGTTTTACATAGAATCACTTGAAAACTAAATTCAACCTTACAACCAATGTGAGAGTTAACACCCATACACATTTTGTAAATCAAGCACCCAATAGAACTTAAATAGATAGGATAATTATTTGTGGTATCATAAATTCAGGCTAAATATAACTATAAAACATTTTTTTTATAAGTAAATATAACTATAAAACATAATTGAAGTTCAAATCAACATAATATACAAGGCACAAAAAATGGCATGCTTACCACCTACACAACACAATACATGATGTTCTTTATCTTTCCCACAGGCACAGAAAGAAAGATGGATGACCTCTTGCCACACATGTAGAATGTAGAAAGACGTATCTCATTTATATATGCCTCATAGGTATAAAAAAAATTATTTCAAATCCACCGAAGTTCTAAAATATTTTGCACTAAACTATTGACACATTGTGATCAGCTTATGCAATATAATCTACAGCAAAAGGTTCTAAGCTACCAGCAAGCATGCAAAAGTACATCTACGCCCTCATGTGGTTTGGCCTTGACATATCACCCTTGTTTGCTTTCTAATATTTAGGTGTCGTTTGGATTCTGAGATGAGTTGAAATGGATTGTAAATAGTAGTGAGATGAGTTGTGAATAGTAGTGAGATTTGTGAGTTAAAGTTGCTGAATAGTAGTGAATAGTAGTGAGATGAATTGAGATGAATTGAGATGGGTTGTAAATACAAACGAGGCCTTATAACCCCTATGGTCACGCAAGAGGCATAACTTGTTGACGAGATTCACACAAAATAACAATATCTATGACCCACCAATCTCTCCAAACCGTGGGTAGCCAGCGCACCACCTCTGGTCAATTCCGATATTCAACCACCATTGACTCCACTTTTGTATGGTGTGAACAAATTATTTATTACCTATTGCATCTCAATGGCAGAAAGCCTTACACAAACGAAATTGTAAATAAGCATCACAATGCCATATACTTTCAGAACTCAGACGCAAAGTATAAAAATATGACTGTACAAAAATAGAAGCACTATATGGGAGAGGTGAAGAACACGTAACCATATAAACTCTGGGACAAAATAAGTGGATATAATCCTACCTGCACAGGATAAGCTCAAGTTCTTGGTGACCCAACATCAGATCCAGATGCTGATGAAGTGTCACTATCAGAGTCTGCAAAAACAAGTATGTATTAGAGAAAAGCTTGATTTAAATAAATAAAAAATCATAGCTGAAAGCCCAAACATATAACAAACAAGGATATCTGATGATATAGAGAAAGGGTAAAACTATATCGGGTACCACTTGAAGAGGATCCAGAATCGCTGCTAGAGCTGCTTGAACTACTCGACCTACTCCCATTGTCCACTCGTTTTACCCCTTGCACAGGTGACATAGTGGGAACATTTCTTTCATCTGCTCACAAAGGGGAAGATGTTTCAGCTTATCAACTTATGCAGGCATTCAATATCTAAAATGCCACCAATTCTCATATTTAGAAGACCTTTACCTGCTGCGTTTTCATTTGGTACCTCTGCCACAACTGGAGCCTGAATCTGTATGGAAAAGAAGAAAAAAAAAATGAGGCACCAGTAACAAAAAGGAAAAGAGGTTAGAATATGTGGTTTAAAGCTTTACCTTCTCCTGGACATTCTGCTCAGCTTGTGCTCGGGCTTGACTAGCAAGTTCAGCTTTTCTCTTGTGCTTGCTCAAACTCTTCTTGTAGTTGGTTACAAACCTATCGAGCTCCCAGAGGGTCTCAGTATCTACACTATCAATGTCTACTTCAATCTCATCATCCTCCTGGCAAAGCGCGGAATTCCTCTTCTTAATAATCTGTACAATTGCATCAAGCTTCTCTGAAGGTAAATTCTGAAGGTTTGTGCTCAGCTTCTGTTTTTCATCATAAGTCATGTCCCTTTTATGGGGATCTTTAGCCTTAGGCTTCTTGGGAGCAGGGGTCCTAGCCAAAGGAGTGGTACTCATGGGCTTCAACCTGGGATCAATGAGGTTTGTCATTGACTCTGATCGATCCAAAATCCTTCTTAAATCAAGAGGAGGTGGTGGGAATTGAGAAGCATTTCTCGATGTAGGTGTAGGAAGTCCCGTTCCATAATCCATTGCATACCTCATCTCCCGAGTATAATCAGATTCTATTATAGCCCATCTTTCTTCAAACACCTTCAATAGCTGCTCTGCCATTAGATGAACGTCTTGCCCTTTTGGGTTATAGGTCATAGCATTGTGAAAGGTAAGTCTAACATCCTCTGCAAATTCCTTTGGAAATTTGTACCAATTCTTGTTCAGCTTTGATTTCACTGTACCCAAGTCCATTGGATGCTTGACAATGCTAAAATAATCATGCAACCCAAGACCTTCTACGTCCACAGGAGCATTAAACACCCAACCATGCTTGTGCTTCATCAATTTCTCGAGCAAAGAACTGCAACTCTTGTAAAACTTGGTACCCATCCAAAAGCCATGTCCCAATTCTCCCCCGCCATGCTTCTTCCCAAACGATTTTGACTTCTTGTTACTCTCTGCTGGCGGGAACTTGTCCTTCGCAAGCAAAAACTCTGAATTTCGGTAAAACTGGTTGGCCTTTGGTGTCCTCTTCTCTTTCTCAACATTTTCACTCAAACCCTGACTATTATCCAGCACTGACATGCTCAACTGGTGCAGAGGCCTGTTCACCTCGCGGGGAAGACCGACATCAATAGAAGTCACCTCTGAGTGAACCCGCTTGGCTCCACTGCCAACATTATTGATGCCATCATTTGCCGATATATGAGAATGAATATACCTACCAATCTGGCCCTGCTTAACTTCAATCCTCTTCACCAAACTCCTGACCATATCCAGGTCACTCTGAAGCTTTCTTCGAAGCTCCCTCGTCTCCTGCTTTGACCTTGCCGCCAAACGGATCTTAACCCTATTGTCCAACCCTGGCTTTTCCACCGCATTCCCCATTGGCTCATCCCGTGTGCCTGGCACAGCCACCGCTTGTTCCTCTTGCCGGTTGAGGCTTGGAGATTCGTGTGACACGGCATCAAGCCTTGAAATGAGCTGTTTCTGAGCCAAATTTCCATCCTCCGATGCTAACACCGCCAGCTCTGGAGGCCCGGCCAACTCTTTCCTCTCGTTCTTATCATTGTTCTCTCTATCTTTCTCATTATTGCTGTCACAGTTGTTACCGTTGTCATCCTTGCCGGTGGTGCCGGTGTTTGTGGTCACGGAATTGGTGTTGGTGATGTTTTTCTTCAGGCCTTTGAAGGCTTTTCTAGTATAGACCTTGCTCTCCGTATACCTCCGCCTCTCTCTAGCACCATCTTCATCTCCAACTATGGGCTCCGAAGCCATACATTCAAAGCCCTAAGATTCTGAAACACCAAGTCCCAATCCTGCAAGCCCTCTGCCCTAGGGTTTTCGTTCTCAACCAAAGAATCACACAAAAAAAAAAAAAAAAAAACCCTAATTTCACCACCCCAAACACTTTTACAAAAAGAACAAATTGAAATAGGGCTTTTTTTGCCCCCCCAAAATTCAAAACCCTACACCCAGAACAACAGAAACAACAACACACGAAAATAGATACGAAGAAAAGAGAGGGTGAGAGAAGAGTCAATAGTTAGGGCTTACAGGAAGAGTAAGGTCTAGACAAAATTCGATCAGATCTCCTCGCTCCAATCACCTTCTCTATCTAAGAACCAATAACCAAAGCGCGCTCTCTCTTTCAATCCGTACCTTACAGCACTGGTAGATGGCAGCAATGCAATGGAGTGGAGCCGTGTGATGCCCTGCCTTTCTTTCTTTCTTTTTGGGAGAGGCCGAGGGTCGTGCCCCGCGAAGCCGAAGGATATTAT
This sequence comes from Juglans microcarpa x Juglans regia, assembly GCF_004785595.1. NCBI lineage: Eukaryota > Viridiplantae > Streptophyta > Magnoliopsida > Fagales > Juglandaceae > Juglans > Juglans microcarpa x Juglans regia. The sequence continues at coordinate 16,682,288 of NC_054597.1, read as the reverse complement.
ACTCAGCTGAACGAAGTTCGGCAGCTTTGGACTCACGCGACTGCCTCTCGCGTCTGACACACGGCCAATAGAACGCCGAAGAGGATGTACACGTACGCTAGTGAGGTCGAAGGGGATAATGTATTTTGCTTGCGAAAATTTGAAGCAGCAGATGCTCATTTTTTGGGGGAAAGTGAGAACCGGCAGGGTAAGTCCACGCGCCGGGTGGTCGTTTGGGGGTAGGGAATTTGAATAAGTAAGTGGGCCAAGTTTGGGTTGAAGAAGAAGTATATGCTGCACTCTTCGGTTTTGAATTTTGAAAGTCAGGTTACCAACGAACCCTTCTATTAGCCATAATCTATACATTACTTAATTAATTATCATAAAAGCCTCTACCGGCTTATTCAATAGTGGGTTTTATTTGATGGAGTAAATTACCATTTTATCCTTTCAGGTCTCTCTATTTATAAGCTATAATTTATTTATTTAAAGCTATAATAAAAGTATATTATATTATTTGTCTCCTCTCTAGCTCTTCCAAAAAAGAACAGAGATGGTGTAAGGCAATAGGGGGTGCTTAGTCTACGTCAACAGTAGAAGAGAAAGGATTCTCTAGTTATCTAGCCATGGAAGGAATTGAAGAAATTTGGAGACAACTGAGAATCACTGTGGAAAACTCTAAGTAGTAGCCACTGTTTGCTGCATCCAATTTGTAGACATGACGTGTCGTTCGTTCCTCTCCCCCAAGCAGAAGAAGCACTTTCATTTTGAATTTTCGTCCCTTTCGTGCGTTTCGTTCCTCTCCCCCCCAACCCCTTGCGTTTCTTCCTCCCTCCCTCCCTATTTCTTTCTTCCTCTTCTCCCTTCCTGTTTCTTTCCTTCTTCTCCCCCCATCCCCCGAGCTCTCGAACTCCTTTACAATGTGATTTCCTGAGAAGTCCTGCATTACAATTTTGAGTTCCTCTGCACTGAGATTTCGAGTTCCTCCCCCCGAAGCCTCGAGCTCCTCTACAGTGCTTCTTCTTCTCCTCCTCCTCCTCCTCCTCCTCCTCCTCTACCTCTAAGACACACACATGACGTGGCCTAAACATGACCAATTTCTCCTCCCCTTCCATCTCACCATGCATCCCTCCCCTTACATCTCAATCCCCCTCCATCTCTGCCCTAACCCCTCCCCCTCCATCTCAGTCCCCTTCGTCTCAGTAACGCACCATTCCCCCTCCATCTCAATCACGCACCCTTCCCCCTCCAGTATAATTTTAGGGCACAATGTGCGTCTAAAGATCTGCAGAAGAGAAGAACCCGCATCCAAAGATCTATGCCACTGTAAGGTAATTTTAAGTGTTTCCTTACTCGGGTTTGTGACTAAAAAATACCTTATCTTGATTTGTGATTATAGTCTCTCATTATCTAGTTAGTGCTGTCAGTGAGGATTAAGGATCTTTGCAAGGTTAATTTAGGTTGTTATTCATATAGACTTTTTAGACTGGTTGATTATTCAAGTTTGATTATTTGTTATTCATATAGATCTTTGCCGTCAATGATAAATATATGCAAGTTTGATTTAGGCTAGTTGATTTTGTTATCTTTGCCTTGATAATAGAAATGCAAGTTTACAAGTCTTACTTATCTGATGGATCTTTGCAATGTGTTAATTGAGTTTTGATCAAAGAAATTTCTTAACTGCTGGATTTTTTTTTCATTGCTTTACTTACCAATTTTCAAGGTCAATTTAGGTTGTTATTCATATAGAGAAGTTGTGTATAGCTGATAAAATGACTATGCAAGTTTGATTTAGGCTGGTTGATTTAGTCATCTTTGTGCATGCAAAGTAGATTCAAGTCTACCACAATTTATGTAAGCATATTCTGGAGATGCAAAGCTTTTGTATTAAATGAATGTCAAAATAATAAGAACACAAAGCATATATTATATGTATTAACAATTGGAATATGTAAAATTCATACAGAATTTCTTATGTAATTTAGAGGTAAAAGGTCAACTTGTATTTGTGATTATATATTTGTTATTTAATCAGATTAATGTAACAAAAATGTATAACATTCTTGCTTTGACCAAACTGCAATGAAAATTATACGGGAGTGATAGTCAACAAGGGTACAGAGAACTTGACATTAAGCATCTTTCTAAACCTAATTAAGCAAAGGTGTGTACTCAATCTGAAACTGGAATCTACTTTACAACTACTCAATCTGATTGATTTTGTTATCTTTGCCTGGATAATATAAATGCAAGTTTACAAGTCTTATTTATCTGATGGATCTTTGCAATGTCTTAATTGGGTTTAATGATAAAAAAGATTTCTTAACTACTGGATTTTATTTTTTTATTTTTCATGGCTTTACTTACTAATTTTTTCCATCATGGTTTGACTAATACAAGGGATCCATGGTTCGTATAATTGCTGGATTTTTAAGGCCTGAACCTTCATAATTCACATAAGTGATAAGGAAAAGGCTCATGAGTGGCTCAATAGTATTAAATAACACAACAGTGGTGTCAGGTGGAGTTTTTGAGTAATGCTTTACTCTGATTTAGTATTTAAATACCAACAATATTAAAATGTTCATACTGTGTGCAGGGAGAAGCGAGATGTGAATTTTTTGTTTAGGCAGATATACTTCATTTGCTAGATGAGAACATTTGTATAAAAAAAGAATAAAGTTTGGAAGATGTGGGATGACGTATTGCTGTGCGAGTTTGAAATTTGGAAAAGGGAAGATAAAGTATGAGAGAGAGAGATAACTCTTAAGAAGGAAAAATGAAAATTATTATGTTTGTACTGGGTTGTCACAATTATAATAGATTTAGCTTGGTTAGGATAAATTATATATAAATTTACACGTTGTATGGAGTAGATTGTTTTTAAATGGATCAATTGTAATTGTGCTCCCCCTATGTTTTGGTTATGATATACAAAAAGGGTATTTATAGGTTCATTAAATTAACCCGTGTAATGAAAAGTCGAGTTTAACAAACAGCATGTGCACATGGTTTGATCTTCTGAAATCTGAAGCCATTCAAATTATAATTTATAATTGATCTACAAACTTGGTAGTGGAGTTGTGGATCTTAATCGACATGGCTGTTGTGGATCTTCTTGTAGCTGATTTTATACGTCAAGTTCTTGATAACACAGCAGACAGCATATAAAATGCAGCATTAAAATCAACAACAATACAAGGTCTTGAGTTCTGAATGGTGAGAACTTCCAGAGAAAGCTTGACAATGCCATTGGTTCAAACTTGAAGGGCACTGAATACAAATACCTACCATTGTATACTAAAACATACCTTAGACAATAAAGCAAGGATGCAAAGCAAATTGAGCATTTTCATCCCCATTGTAGATTAATTAGTACCACAAAAATCTGATCACCAAAAAGTTTCCAAATTCCCTCATCATTTTCACGTGGAATTAACTTACAATATTCATTTACATAATAGAAAATCATGGTCTTCTGTCTCTCAATATATATAGAGATCAGTGCATGCTTAGAAACCACATAGGGTGCTAAAGTTACATGAACTAAACATTTTACTTATAAAAAAAAAAAAAAAGTTACATGAACTAAATATATAGCAAATGAAAATCAACATCTTGTCTTCGTTTCCAATCTTGTCAATTTTAGTCAATCTGAAGTTTGCACCACAAAGCCATTCAAAATACTGGATGGAATGTTTACCAAAGTTCAAGACCAAATCTGAAAAATGGTAAAAACAAACATATCAGATATTGAAAGCAAAGAAAGCAAATAAAGAGGATTAATCTTTCAAGGAAAAAATATGAATCAATAAATTCACATACATTTTTTATGAAGTGAAATATAACACTGTCTTAACATTGTCATTGTAGTTGCTCAATAATGGGTTAGACATGAAATTTCACAAATGCCTTCTTTGAAGATGAAGCTATTCAAAACTAGGCAAATATGACACCAATGAAAGGGAAAGGGAGTGAAAATGAAAGGGAAAGCAACAGTCTATTTAAAGATTAAGAGAAAGAGTACCTTACGAGAAGCTTTAATAAGTAGTCAAATACCACTTTACATTTCTTGGGTCCTGGGTCCAAGTGGAAGAACTATAATGACTATAGGTGCCTATTGATCATAAAATTAGGATAAATGAAAGCAAATAAAGCTTTTGATCCATATGTGACCCTGCTGTGGGGAGTTTGGTTATTCAGACAATGTTGGAAGGCCCTGCAGTTCTAATTTTCAATTTTTGAGTCATTCCTAGTCGTGCATTAATCAAGTATTCATAATTTGTTTAGATGTCTTACTATTGGTCATGGATTTTATTGAATATGCTTCAGAAGTCGCCATTGAAAACAGTTCACATTCCAGCTCGATTTGAAGGCTTCTCAAAGTTGCATAGTTTCTTCAATTGTCAATGGCTGTCTTGGATTTGGGTACTCGTGCTTGGAAATTTGGGTTTTAGAGGAGAAGTTGAAGAAAACCAAGACTGCTTATTCAAAAATTAAAGATACCTACTTATTAAAGATACATACTTATTCAAAAATAATGGATCCAGACTCTGTTCTTCAACAAGTTGCTCTATGGAATCTAGAGTGGCTCCCACCTGCATGTAGATGTAAATTTGGCATGACAAAACTAACTTCGAATCAATTATGTCTATAGAAAAGTCATTTAAGGGAGGAAAGTATCTATCCATTCAGCATACTTATAAAAAAAAAAAAAATGATCATGCCAATGGCCCTCTGAACTCTACTCTTCAGGATAGTTAGAATATGTTTGTAGAAAAAAAGATATGAGACAACTATATCAGAATTCCATTTTCCCTTAAAGCTAACATCACATATATCGAAACAATAGCGTTGTATTAGAAGGATCCCACCTCTACATTCCAATTCCAACATGATCTAATAATCCTACCTCCATAGCTATCCTACAAAAAAGCCAAAGAACCACCCTTTCTAATACTAGTAAAAATACATAGGAGAGATTTCACCTAGTCAGAAATGACCATAGAATTAGAGTTTATGACATCCGCTTTCACTGAATACTTGCAATATGAAAACTCTCAAATGTTTGAAACCAACCCTCTGTTCAGTTCTCAGAAAACCTTACAAAAACATCTATCTTCCTCCAGGTTCTCAGCAAACTTACGCAAACTTTACCTTTAAAAAAGAAAAGACTATGAAGAGTATAAACGAAAGAACTTTGATCCTCTATTCTCTTTCTTTTTCCTATACTCTCTCGGTAACCAATGTAATTTTATGCGGCCAAAAAAATTTAAAAAAAATTGTTTAAAAAGTCGGTTCCTTGTTCCTTGGCATTGAGGTTCAAAGGCCAATAATAGTGAAAATTGAAGAATTAATCAAACATCTTCTTTCACGAATCAAAATACTTTAGATCCAAGCTTACTTGACCCAGTGCGTTCTGTTCCTCCCCCTCTTGCCCTTGCTTCCCCAATGCCTATTCTTTGACGGACTTTGCTAGTTGAGATGGGGGAAATCACATCGGGTGGAAAATTGCAGTGTAAGCAAATGAAGGGAGGGGGAAATCACAATGCATGTGAGGGGACTGAGAGAATCATAGAGAATGTTCTGAAGAAGAAGAAGGTCTCGAAATTGAACCTGAGTTCCGCGATTCACAGAGAAGCAGATTCGGAATGCTGGGTTTTTTACTTCGTCAGTGCCACTCAGCGATTCACAGAGAATAAGAAGAAAATTCGTGGGTTTTGTGAGGAAACTTGAGGGATTTACAACGCTTCACAGTGAAGAAGAAGGGGCTTTTCGATGAGCTCGCAGGAGGTGCGACACCATTCAATGACCTCGCGGGGAGTGGCGGCGCTGGGTAGACAGGGGAGCTAAGCGAGGTGGCTCTGAACAGAGGAACGACGTCGTGGGGTGGCACTGGGTAGAGGGAGGCGACGTGAGGGAGGAGGGGCGGTTTCGCAGGATGGAATGAAAAATTTGAATGGAAAGAAAAGAAAACGGGAAGAGAGAGAAAAATAGAAAAAGGGCAGTGAAACGAAAACAGCAGCCACGTAGGGTGTGCAATGTCTGCACCGCTACAGTGGCTGTTGCCTAGAAGGACTCATAATAAAAGTGTATTATATTATTTGTCTCCTCTCTAGCTCTCCCGAGAGAGAGCAGAGATGGTGTAAGGCAGTAAGGGGTGCTTAGTCTACGTCAACGGTAGAAGAGAAAGGATTCTCTAGTTATCTAGCCATGGAAGGAATTGAAGAAATGTGGAGACAACTGAGATTAGCAGATGAAGAGGATGCATCAATCGATTTGGAAGGGGAGGCAATGGAAGAGGTGCAGCGTAAAGGAGAAATGTGTTTAATTGGGAAATTTTGTACTGAGTGATCAATAGGAAAGGTCGTACTTGAATCCACGATGGGAAAGATACGGAGATTGAGTAAGCTGTCAATCTTTTAGGCAGTTGGGCCAAATGTTTTCATCATCACATTTGCAACTCATGCGGATAAACAAAGAATCGAAGAAGGACGGCCGTGGTTTTTTGACAATACTTTATTTTTCATCAACCCATTTGATGGATTCACACAACCAAAAATGATTAAATTTGACAAAGCCTCTTTATGGGTTCAATTACATAATATGCCTCTAGTGGGTATGAATCAAGAGTGTGGTGTGAGAATTGGAAGATCAATCGGAGTTGTGGAAGAGGTGGATGGGGAAAAGAATGAACTGAGTTGGGGCAATTTCTTGTGGCTGAAAATTCTACTAGATCTCACTAAACCACTTGTTAGAGGATGTACGGTCACGATAAATGGCTCAAAGTTCTGGATCCCAGTGAAATATGAAAAATTGTCGCGATTTTGTTTCAAGTGTGATCAGATTCGATACAATATGAAGGGATGCCAGCCAAAGTTTCACCAGATTCTAGAGACAAATCAATTCAGTCCATCACTCCAAGCAGAATCAAGAGGAAGACGACGACTGGATTATCAAATGCAGAGGAATACTACAGAAGGATGGAGTGGCCAAAGAGAAAGCCATCGGAGCACAGCAGCAGAAGGCGGCAAGGCGGCTACTGATCAAACTCCGATGATGGAAACATATATGGAAATGGGGCTTGATTATGGAATGATCGAGCAATCAGGAGGAGATGATGGGATGGGAGACATTCGCAGGGATAGCACGTTGATTGAGGAAGTAAGAGAGGAAAAATCTCAAAATGGCAATGATTTTCAAAAAATTGAGAAAACTCAGGAGTCAATAGCAGTAGAGATCAGGGGGAGTGGTGATAAGGAAGAAACTGATGGTGAGAACAAGGAAGGGGGAATTATGTATGGGAGTACGGAAAAGAGAGCGAATATAGAGGGCTAATGCCACAAATCAAAAGAGCATCTGGATGAGATTTTGGAAGCGTCAAATACCAAGTAGAGTGAAAGTATTTGCATGGAGAGCTTGTAGAAATGGGCTGCCAACTTTGCATAATTTAAGAACTAGAAAGATTCTTATGGAGGAACGTGGCAATTCTGTAGGGAGGGTGTGGAGGATGTTGGCCATGCTCTCTACAACTGCCCATCACTCAGGGAATGCTGGACAAAACAGTTGAATTGCCTGCCACTAGAGGAATACAAAGAAGATTTTGTGGAGGTAGCTAGGAAAGTCATGATGAGTAAGGGCATCAAAGAGGATCTGGAAAAAATCTTTCTTATAGCATGGGGACTATGGTATAGATGCAATTAGAAAGTACATGAAGAGAAAGTCCTGCAACCTGAGCAAGTGGTGGAACATGCCTTATCTCTGCAAAAAGATTATAATGAGGCTCAGGGAAAATCAAAGAAGCTGGATCAAATGTAGTGTCTTTGGAATCCTCCTCCTCCAGAAGTAATGAAATTGAATGTAGATGGAGCAATTTTCCATGATCAGCACAAAAAAGGTGTGGGTATAATTCTTCGAGATGAACAAGGAGAGATCCTCATGTTTGCTAGTAAAAAGGAGCATGAAGTCAAGGATCCTATAGAGATTGAACTCTTGGCAATTTTTTGGGGTCTGCAATTGTACATTCCTTTGGACCTACATGAGTTTATTATAGAAAGTGATTCTTTACTAATGGTAAGGGAGTTACAAAATGCAAAAGATACTTTATCCTTATTGGGTAACCTTATAGAAGAAATAAAAGGGCTTATGAAGAAGTTCCAGACATGTACAGTGCAACATATAGGGAGGCATGAAAATGAAGCTGCCCATCGTCTAGCTAAACATGTTTGGCATGTAGATGACATACAAGTTTGGTTGAGTTCCTCCTTTCTAGATAGTATTTCACAAGTCATTGGGCTGAGAAACATTTGTAATTAGGGCTGCAACCCGATGCCATCCAACCGGGTTTGGATCCGGTCCGACCCGACCCCTATTGTTCGGGTCAGGTTTTCGGATGAACATTGATGACACCACAAGCTGAAAGTTCATGAAATGTTCTGTGGATAGTATAATTCAAAATGAGTAAACAATCCAAATATGTCTACGATTATTGACATAAACCAGATGAATAAAAACAAATAAACTAGAAGATCATTTAAAGGTCCTTTAAATCTGGACTAAATACAGGAAACAGATCCTTTAAAGATCTAACATTGTTTTCAACAAAATAATATTTTTCAGGATTAGCCTCCAAATTATCCAAAATCATTTGCTCAGCAACATGTATCTGTACTGCACAGCAAAAGAGTTCATACTCAGCAATAGATTTTTTCTTTACTCAATGTCAAAATTAATTTTTTCCTTCATTTTCTCATGAGCCAAACAATTAAACCACAACAGGAACCCATTTCATTTTCTTTACTCAATGTCAACATTCATTTTTTTCCTTCGTTTCCTCATGAGCCAAACAACTAAAATCACAACAGATTTTATTCAAATACAGAGAAAAAAACCCACAAAATTCAGAAACTTGAAGACTAATTGAACGAAAAATACCAATAGAACTCCAAATCTTTTTTGTTCTACTTGAGTGATTGAAAAAAAAGAGAGAGAGAGAGAACCGAAACAGAGAGAGAGCCGAGAAACGGAGGCCTGGAAGCTTGAAGTTGGAGAACGGTGATGGCGATGGCAATAGCGACATAGAACGGCGACGATGACTAGGATTTCTGCAGTGGGGAGAAGACTTTTCACCTTACGCCGTTTACCTTTCGGTCTCGATGGGTTTCAGAAGAGATGACTGAGGACTTTTCAGTTTCGATGGATTTTAGAAGAGAAGACCGAGGAGAAAAGATGACTTTTTGGTTTCGATGGATTTGACGGGTTGATAGTTTAAAACCCATTATTAAACTTTGACCCGATGAACCCGATTTTATTCAGGTGGATCAAGTCGGTTTTTGACGGACGGATCGGGCCCAAGGCCTTTTCTGCACAGCCCTATTTGTAATGTCTTTTTTCTTTGAATGAAATGATTTTAGCTATATAAAAATAAAAGTGTCTATCAGCTCATGAATAGTGAGTTTTATTTGACGGGAGAATTACCACTTCGTTCTAGACTAAGTACGATTACTTCTACGTCATTTTTTCTTTCCAAAATAATTACATCGACATAATTTCTCATAACTTAATTTACCATTAGTCAATCTTATGATAATGATCATTTCATAAACATATCAAAGTTTTAAATTTTAAAATTCGTATAATTGTTTTTCATCTTGCAGTTTAAAATGAATTTAAAAAAACGTTGTGAATTTGTCCAAAACAATTTTTACAAAATATAAAAAGAAAACTTTATATTAATTTTCTCCAAATCACTTCTTAAATCTATATATTTATTTTCACAAATCACAATACAAAATAATTTAGAATACTTGAAATTAATTGTGTTGCCAAACTGTTCTCTTACTAGAATATAGTTGGATCGATTAGATGGGTCAATCCATATATTAGAGTTCAAATAAGGATCCAAGAAGACCATAGGACCCACGGGCCAAGTTCATAAAAATTAGACTTGGCCCATATGTGTGATGGACCAGCCTAAGACCCAAAACTATTGAGAAGCTCAAGCCCAGTTACACCAAGCTCCCAACCTGTGTTCACCAAACTCAAACCCGTAACCTAGATATAAAAGAAAAACCATGAGCTCCATGTTGGTTTACTCCCTTCTCTACATCTAAGGTTTTGCCGCATCCTTCTGCACCACAACAGTTCAAGCCGCCCTACACTAATTAGCACCACCTTGCCCCCCGCCCCCCACAACCAGCGTCCTCTACACCAAAGCTGTAGCACTCCGCTCCTCAATAAAAATATTTTTAGAATTTTCGAAAAGTTAGTGTGCTACTAAATTTAAACTTAACAATTTTTCTTTTTAACAACGTGTCAGATATGAAAGATTCCATAAACAAAATAAAATTTAATAAATACTTAAAATTTAAAATATAGTATGCGGAATCACTTATTTAAAAAATATGAAAGTCTCATGTGCTTATCAGAATAATTTATTTAAAACTTAAACCATAAAACTAATCATAGCATGATATGTTTAGGCCTCTGCCTCGCCTTCCGGGGTCAAGTCCTGTCATGCAGTCTCATCCTCATAAATGTCATTACCTGAGGTGGTTTAGAAACATAAAAAAATATATAAAAATGAGTCGAATACTCAATAAGCAATACATCATACATTAAACATAATAAACATAAGGTTTCTTGAAAACGTGCATACTCATAAATACATACGTAAATAATATGAACTTATCTTTCACTTATCATAGGCCGATATCCACTGTTGACCCCCATAAGTTAGGGTTAGTAAATCTAAGTAGATTTCGATTCCGTCCATGGTTATGAATTGTGGAATTCATACATAAGGAAGACATATTGGGTGCACTACCAGTATATACGACCTGACAATGCAATATGCCCATAACATAGATACCGTCTTCATATCATAACATAGACTGTTACATATATTATCATTCATATTTTATCATAATCATATTTGCATATTTGTCATATCATAGATTTCAATTGAAATTACATTCTTTTATAAATTTCCGTAATACATGTTTCCTCACATAAAATTGGGATTTTTCACAAATAATTTGATGCATAACCTTCACATAAAATCATGCATGGCTTTTCATAAATATTTCAATGCATAACTTTCACATACAATCATGTTTTTTCATAAATCTTTTGATGCATAATCCTTTTATAAAATCATGAATTTTTATAAATAATTTAATACATAAATCTTTACATAAAATTATGAATTTTCATAATTTTATCATGACTTGGGTACGTAAAAAGGGGCTTCCAATGGAGGGCGTACATGCATAATATTTTGTAAAAGACATGTTGTTTATCGTACATATGTGTAAGTGTATGATCATGTTACTTACCTTACAGCGCTAATCCACTATTTTTGACACGTAATCGGTTGCCTATAAAAATAAACACGTAATTTGCATAATTTTCTAATTAAACATGTGATTTTATTTAAAACCTAAACTACTAAAATAGTTTGTATTTCCTAAACCTAAATTCTTTCTAACACTAAAATGAGAACCTGTTAGTCTTAAATAGATATGAGTATTTTTGTAATTTAATCCACACTCTTAATATTTCATTCTATAGGTTCATGCATTTAGGAATGGGTTTACACTAAGAGGTAATGGGCAGGGGCTTACCATGATCAACAACTAGCTCATGGCTAGGCACGGTGGCAACGTACTGTGGGAGACTGTGTGATTGAGATGAAGAGTGATGAGAGAGAGAGAGAGAGAGAGAGAACTTGATGAGAGATAGAGAGGTTACAGGGGAACAAGAAAATGTCGAGAGGCTATGCATTAGAGGGTCGACTTCAGCTTACAGAGCGAGAGTGGCGGCTTGTGGTGGCATGAGGTGCCGGGCGGCACTCTGTGCAAATGGAGATGACGTGGAGGGGTTAGCGACGTCACTGGATTTTACTGGCATGTTACAAAGCTGAACACTAATTGAGTTGAGTTATTGCATATTTTATATATCTAGAACCATTATATATTATTTATTTCATTATATTATCATTGGTTTTAGATAAAAAAAAATGGTTAAAATGCATAAATTCGAGTTGTATTTAAATTGGTTAATAGTATGATTTATGCTTAATTTTATAACTTATGATTTAATTGGAGCTGCTGAATAAAAAAAGAAAAATGCATGCAATACGGATACTTATCTTGATTTTGGGTGAAGATCAATGATGTGGCTTGCGTAGGATTTTCTAGGCTCTTGGACGGATATACACAAAGCAAGTGGATTGACTTGGCATTAGACGTTGGAATGCAAATTAAGGGCCAGGTGGTGTTGAACGAAATGGATGCACGCAGGTTTGACTTGGTAGAAATACAGAGTTGGACAAAAGGCTAGAAGGGACGCGCACGAAACAAAGCTTTGACTTGGTTTGTGCATGGAACAAATTTGATTTTTCCGCAACTGAGGAGTGAGCTGGTTTTGGGGGTTTTTGAATTCTTTTTTCCAAAAAAATAAAAAAAAAAAAGAAAAAGAAAAGAAAGAGGGCTTTTGGCGGAAGGGAGGATGAGTTTTATTAGGAGGGATTTTTTGTATGGAGCAGGGAGGGAATACATATGTTTTTTTTTTTTTTTTTTGGAGACGCACACAGCGCCATTGAGAAATCTCGAGGATCCAATTACAGCGCTCCAGCCTTCTCTTCCATTGCCTACCACCTCTATCTCCATTCATTTGACTTGCTCTTTTCATTCCCTACTTTTTATTTAATTTTAGTTTAAAGTTTATGGAATATTTTTGAGATATTTGGCTTAGACTTTTGGGCATTTTATTTACTGTTTATTTACTTCGTGTTATTTATTTTTCTCGCTTCTTTAAGCTTTCATTTAACAGTGATTACAATTGCTATGTATTGATTTTGAGAATTTGTGATTTGAGTACAAAGATAATTTCTAGAATCTTGATTTTGGTGTTTTTCAATTCTCAGTTCATATTTTGTCAATTAATTTCTAATCTAATTTAATTCTTAGATTAGTTTTATTGATCTCTTAGTTCCATTGCATATTAGATTGATTAAAGTTTAATTAGGACTTAAATAATTTCAGTTTTATTGTTTAATTTTCAGATTAATTAAGATTGTTCAGTTTAGTTGATTATTTGATTGTTAATTTCAATTTGTTAGTCTTTTACATTTTATTTCGACACTCAAAAATCTAAAAATATGAATTTAGTCCATGACTAGTGCCATTTTCATTCTTGTTGCACTCTTCCATTCATTGCACATACCATTATTTTTATTTTATTTTTGTGAATATTTTCACCATTTTAAACGAGTTTGATTCTAAGTAACTTTCCCTGAGGAGATGATCTATTCCTAATTATTACGCGACATCCTCATGCACTTGGGATAGCCTTTGTTGCTGCTAATTTTTGAGTGAGTCAAGTTCTTGGCGCCGTTGCCGGGGATAGTTGCTTGACATAAATTTAGATTCGTTATTATTTTTTTTTTTTATCTCAAATGTTTCTTTCACTATCTGATCTCTGATTACACATTTCACTTGTCACCTACTACTTAGTCACTTGAACCTTACTTATGCTATTTGGATTGATGTTTAATGTCATGGGTGAGAGATAATTCAAATAGGTTGGTTAGAGTTACATTGAGCATTGAGAGTAGTATACACAGCTCAGAGATAGATAGATAGCTCTTCTGTTTTTTCTACAGACGACGATATTGAAATTGAACAAACCATGGTTGTACCTGCACCACGCACTCTTAGAGATTATTTGCAGCCCACTCGCACCACTGCACCATCATGCATTATTTTACTTGATGATGCACCTAATTTTTCCATTAAGCATGGCATGATGTCATTGATACCTCAGTTACATGGGATGGATTATGAGAGTCCTTATCAGCACTTGACAGATTTTGAGTTGTCCTATACTACTTTTATCAATAGAACCAATACTGATGAATTTATTAGACTTCGTTTATTTCCTTTCTCTTTAAAGGATAAAGCGAAGATTTGGTTTAATTCTTTGAGGCCTAATTCTATCACTAGTTGGTATTATATGCAGCATGAGTTCTTACAAAAAAATTTTCTTTTTCAGAGAACTCAATATTTACAAGAGCAGATCAGCCAGTTCAATCAGAAATCTGACGAGACTTTCCAAGCCAGCTGTGAAAGGTTTAAGGATTTGGTGAACATCTATCCACATCACGGTTTTGAATCCTGGAGGTTGGTGAATTATTTTTACACTGGTCTCACTCCACAATGCAAGCAGTTTGTTCAAACTATGTGCAATGGAGAATTCTTTAGCAAGGAACCTGATGAAGCATTGCCATTTTTTGACTATCTTGCTGAGAGCGTACAACAATGGAACACTTGCACTGATTGAGTTTCATTGACAGCACAACCACTGAGGGCGATTGCTAGTGGGGGCAGATATGAGCTTAAGGAGGACACTGACGTTCAAGCCCGAATAGCTTCATTTACTAGAAGATTAGAGGTCATGGAGATGGAAAAAGTGAACACCGTGAAAACAGTAGAGACATGCTCTATATGCGCAATTTCAAACCACAAGACCCAAGATTGCCCGATTATGCTAGTATTTCAGGAGAGTGGCTCTGAGCAGATGCAATCAGCGAACTGGGTAAATAAAGCACAAAATCAACCTTTCTCCAATACATATAATCCGGGGTGGAGGAATCATCCAAATTTCTCATGGAGGAATGATCAGCCTGGCCGATCTCCGCCACATTCTCAGCAGCCATTTCATCAGGCTGCTCCTCAGCACCAGTATCAGCCATATCAAAATTCTTAGAGCTATCCTTTTGTAGCACCTCCAGGATTTCAATCTCATGTAGCTGCACAAAGTTCTCAGCCTCAAACATCTGCGAAGAAGTCTCTAGATGACAGTATGGCACAGATGGCCAATACACTTCAGCAATTCATGCAAATTCAGGCCACCACAAACAATCAGAACACTCAGGCCATAAATGACTTGCAGGGCACCATCAATAAGATGAGCACAACATTGAGCACTCTAGAGAAAGGAAAATTCCTACCACAGCCTCAGCTTAATCCTCAAATATACCGAAAACAACAACAACAAGTGCATAATGTCTCAGGGGAGGTTTTTGAGACAGCGAATGCCGTTCTTACTTTGAGAAGTGGAAAGGAAGTTCCCCAACCAGAGATGACTATGGACACACAAGTAGTTACTCCTACACCTGAAGATGCAACAGAGACTGGTGAAGCTGAAAAAGAATCAGAGGTAGTGAGACCAGTGCTAAAGAAGCCTGTGAGTGCAGATGCTGAAACTAGTAAGGGGTACCAACCTGTGGTTCCCTATCCTCAGAGATTGGCAGCTGGCCAAAAGAATAAATACCACATTGAGATTCAGGAGATCTTTTAGCAAGTAAAGATTAAGCGAAACTCCTCAAAAGTTCAGAGATTTCGGCTCTCCCAACATTTCCATTATGATCGGTGAGTCACGCATTGGGAGAGCTTTACTTGATTTGGGAAGTAGTGTGAACTTGCTACCATTCTTAATGTATGAGCAGTTGGGATTGAGTGAGCTGAAAAGACCTCCATCATGCTACAGTTGGCTGACAGATCAGTTAAGGAGCCGAGGGGTATTGTAGAGGATGTGTTGGTCTAGGTGGACAAATTTTACTACCCAGTGAATTTTGTAGTTCTTGATATGCAGCAGCCAGCCTCCACTATTTACCAGGCTCTTGTCATTCTTGGAAGACCATTTCTAGCTACGTCAAATGCTATGATTAATTGTAAAAGTGGAGTTCTGAAGCTTACTTTTGGAAACGTGGCACTTGAGTTGAAAGTTTTCAATGCTTGCAAGATGCTAGCACAATTTGATGACACAAGTGATTTAAATGCTGTGGAGAGTTTGACACCAACAGAATTTATTTGCTCAACTTTTCCTTTCTCTGATGATGATTCTATTTTTCAGACACCTAAATTTTTACTTGATGAAAAAATTGACCATGTTGATGAAAATGTCTTTGAATTTTTGGACTGTTTTGCATATTCTTCTTTACCACTTGAAGTACAATTTGCAGGCATGAGATGGAAATCCCAGTTTGAAACTCTACCACCACCAAACATACTTAAATCTTCAGAGGAAGAAGTTCCCCAGTTGGAATTGAAACCACTTCCTCAAGATTTAAAGTATGTGTTTCTTGGTCTTGAAGAAGACACTTTTCCTGTGGTAATTTCCTCAAAGTTAAATCAGAAGAATGAAACCCAGTTGATTGAAGTCTTAAAAAAGTATCGAGGCGCAATTGGTTGGATAATAGCCGATATCAAAGGTATTGATGCTGTTATTTGTACCACAAAATCCATCTTGAAGATGATGCTAGACTGGTTCGTGATGCTTAATGTAGGCTCAATCCTACCATGAAGGAAGTTTTTAAAGAGGAAGTGCTTAAACTGCTCGCAGTGGGTATCATTTACCCATCTCAGACAGTAAGTGGGTAAGTCCAACTCAAGTGGTACCAAAAAAATCTGGTTTAACTGTTGTAAAAAATGATAAAAATGAGTTGATTCTAACTAGAATGGTTACTGGTTGGAGAATGTGCATTGATTATAGAAAACTTAATTCAACCAGTAGGAATGATCATTTTCCGTTACCATTCTTGGATCAAATTTTAGAAAGAGTGGCTGGTAATGCATTTTATTGCTTCTTGGATGGATACTCTGGTTATTATCAAATTGCTATAGCGCCTGACGATCAGGAGAAAACCACTTTCACCTATCCTTTTGGCACCTTTGCTTTTACCAGAATGCCTTTTGGTTTGTGTAATGCTCTAGCTACTTTTCAGAGATGCATAATGAGTATTTTTTCTGACATGATTGATGATATTTGTGAAATATTCATGGATGACTTCTCTGTTTTTGGAAAATCTTTTGATAGTCGTTTGCATAATTTGACATGTATTCTCCAGAGATGTGAAGAAAAAAAATCTTTTACTTAATTGGGAGAAATGCTAATTTATGGTTACTTAGGGCATTGTCTTGGGACATATTGTTTCTTCTGAAGGTATAAAGGTCGACAAGGCAAAAATTAAATTAATATCTAAACTTCCTATCCCTAGGACGGTTAAGGATATTCGTTCTTTTCTTGGCCATGCTGGCTTTTATAGGCGGTTTATTCAAGGGTTCAGTTCTATTGCAAAACCTTTGTGCACTCTTTTATAAAATGATATTGAATTTGTTTAGACCGATGAGTGCTAAAAAGCTTTTGATACCCTTAAAGAATCGCTTACCACTGCCCCTATTATGCAACCCCCACAGTGGGATCTTCCCTTTGAAATCATGACTGATGCAAGTGATTATGCCTTAGGAACTGTTTTGGGGTAGCGTATGGATAATAGACCTTTTGTGATTTATTATGCCAGTAGAACCTTGAATGATGCCCATAAAAATTATATGACTACTGAAAAAGATTTGCTTGCAATGGTTTTTGCACTTGATAAATTTCGGACTTACATTCTTTGTTCTTCTGTTACTATTTTCACTGACCACTCTGCTCTTAAGTATTTGTTAGATAAGAAAGATGCAAAATCACGCTTGATTCGCTGGATTTTACTACTTCAAAAGTTCAACATCACCATTAAGGACAAGAAATGAGTTGAAAATGTGGTAGCAGACCACCTCTCTAGATTGCCATCATCCTCCTCTTCAAATGTCAGCATTCCTCTTGATGATGGTTTCCCGGATGAATAGCTGTTTGTGATTAATAGAGCTCTCTAGTATGCTGACATGGTCAACTATCTGGTGACTGAGCGAATGCCTTTTGAATGGTCCACCCAAGATAAGAGTCGTTTTCTCTATGAGGTACGACGCTTTTACTTTGATGATCCATACATTTTCAAATATTGTTCGGACCAATTGATTAGAAGATGCATTCCTGATGATGAGTTTTCTTCTGTGTTGAGATTTTGTCATATGAGTGCATGTGGTGGTCATTTTTCAGCAAAGAAATCAGTCGCTGAAATTTTACAAAGTGGTTTTTATTGGCCTTCCATGTTTAAAGATACTTATAATTTTTGTAAGGCTTAATTTTTGTAAGGCTTGTGAGCCTTGTCAAAAATTAGGATCCATTAGCAAAAGAAACATGATGCCTCTTTCCCCTATTCTTATCTTAGAAATTTTTTATTGTTAGGGAATAGACTTCATGGGACATTTTCCAGTTTCCTTTGGAAACACATATATTTTATTAGCTGTGGATTATGTTTCAAAATAGGTGGAGGCCTTCGCTTGCAAAACAAATGACCATCGTGTTGTCCAAAAATTTTTGTAATCTCTGTTTGCTCTCTTTGGCATGCCCAAAGTTATCATTAGTGATGAGGGTTCTTATTTTTGCAACAAACCATTTTCTACACTCTTGAAGAAATATGGTATCACACACCGAGTTTCTACCCCTATCACCCTCAAACAAATGGGCAAGCAGAGTTGGCAAACAGAGAAATAAAAATTATTTTAGAGAAAACTATCAATCCTAATAGGAAAGATTGGTCAATTAAGCTTCTTGATGCTTTGTGGGCTTATAGGACAACTTTTAAAACAAATCTAGGGATGTCCCCTAATCAATTAGTTTATGGTAAAGATTGTCATTTACCTGTTGATATTCAGCATCGAGCTCTTTGAGCTATAAAGTATGTTAACATGTCATTTGATGAAACTTCAGGGTTGAGAAAATTGCAGATCAATGAATTGGATGAAGCTCGTTGGGATGCTTATGACAATGCTCAGCTGGCGTAGGAACACATGAAAATTTTACATGCTGAAAAAATTCATCCAAAGCATTTTACACTTGGACAGGAAGTTCTTCTTTACAACTCTCGCTTACATATTTTTCCTGGTAAATTGAAATCTTGATGGAGTGGGCCGTATATTGTAAAGAAGGTTCATCCTCACGGCATGGTAGACATTGTCAATCCAAAGAATGGCAATTGCTTCACTGTTAACGAACAACGTCTAAAGTCATTTCTGAAGGTCTTTGATCCACACGAAGAGATCATGCTTGTGCAAGATTCCAGGTAAGTGTTTTGATTTTTTCCCTCTTTATAGTTTTCTCTACTTGCATTTTGTTTGTTTTTATTTGTTGTTTTGCTTTGATTTTTATATTTCATGTTGATCTTTTGTTTTGCTTGCTTATTTCTATCCACTTTGTTTTTTTTTTCTTTCAATTCATTGAGGACCATGTCTCTCACTAGTTGGGGGTAGCGTGTGTGCACAGATTTAAAAAAAAAAATTTAATATGATGTGCATTGATACATATATGATTGACACACACTCCATTTCTGATATTTTGTAAAATCTGAGCATCTTGGTGGAGTAGTTGAGCGGAATCATTTTGTGAAGATTTATTTTTAAGCTTAAACATAGAGCATGATTTTGATGCATCATATTTTGTTGATATGTGGCTTGAAACACCGGGATGCTATACTTATTGAGATGAGACTTGATAAGATTTTTGTAGAACGAATGACAAATTTTGAAGGACATTTTGCACATGCTTACACTTGTAGTGTTCCTTATTTACTGTTCACCGATTTAACACAGGAGAAGTAAACTGCAGGACTACCGAGCCATGCTTTTTTTTTTTAAAAAAAAAAAGAAGAAAAGGAAAAGAAAAAGAAAGAAAAAAAAAAGAGATTTGAAAAGAATTAAAAAAAAAAAGAGAAAAGGGCTAAAGGCAGCTTAGTGAGATTTCCTAAATAAAGGGGTAGAAACAGTTATCCAAGACTTTGGAGGTTGAGTGTTCAACCTTTACAAACAAAGCTGGCGTGAAAACTGCTAGTCCCTTGGGCTCTGAGGTAGTTAGAATCAGCAATGATTAATCTTAAGGTTGAAAAATCCTATGACAAATCATGGTTAATAATGAGGAACACACAATCAGTTTAGTTCCACACACACATTTGAGTTCTGATACATTTGCCTCAATTTTATGTGAAAGATTGTTGAGATAGTCTTGGTGGATATAGCCCCTGGGAGTTGAGTAGTAATGTGTCACTTTTGTGAGAATTCAGAATTGTGTTTGATTGTTTCTATTTGGATTTTGATTTTTATGCAATATTCATCTCAATTAATTTTCACTATTTTGCTCAAGGATTAGCAAAAAGCTAGTTGAGGAGTGTGATTGAACTGAGTTATTGCATATTTTATATATCTAGAACCATTATGTATTATTGATTTCATTACATTATCATTGGTTTTAGATAAAAAAAAATGGTTAAAATGCATAAATCCGAATTGTGATTTAAATTGGTTAATATTATGATTTATGCTTAATTTTATAACTTGTGATTTAATTGGAGCTGCTGAATAAAAAAAGAAAAATGCATGCAATACGGATACTTATCTTGATTTTGAGTGAAGATCAATGATGTGACTTGCGTAGGATTTTCTAGGCTCTTGAACGGATATACACAAAGCAAGTGGATTGACTTGGCATTAGACGTTGGAATGCAAATTAAGGGCCAAGTGGTGTTGAACGGAATGGATGCACGCGGGTTTGACTTGGTAGAAATACAGAGCTGGACGAAAGGCTGGAAGGGATGCGCACGAAATGGAGCTTTGACTTGGTTTGCGCACGAAACAAATTTGATTTTTTCGCAACTGAGGAGTGAGCTGGTTTTGGGGGTTTTTGAATTCTCTTTTCCGAAAAGAAAAGAAAAATAAAAAGAAAAGAAAGACAGCTTTTGACGGAAGGGAGGATGAGTTTTATTAGGAGGGATTTTTCGTTTGGAGCAGGGAGGGAATACATATGTCTTTTTTTTTTTTGGAGACACACACAGCGCCGTTGAAGAATCTCGAGGATCCAATTGCTGCTCTCCAACCTTCTCTTCCATTGCCTACCACCTTTATCTCTATTCATTTGGCTTGCTCTTTTCATTCCCTACTTTTTATTTAATTTCAGTTTAAAGTTTATGAAATATTTTTGAAATATTTGGCTTATAGACTTTTGGGCATTTTATTTACTGTTTATTTATTTCGTGTTATTTATTTTTCTCGCTTCTATAACTTTCATTTAACAGTGATTACGATTGCTATGGATTGATTTTGAGAATTTGTGATTTGAGTACAAAGATGATTTCTAGAATCTTGATTTTGGGATTTTTCAATTCTCAGTTCATGTTTTGTTAATTAATTTCTAATATAATATAATTTTTAGATTAGTTTTATTAATCTCTTAGTTCCATTGCATATTAGATTGATTAAAGTTTAATTAGGACTTAAATAATTTTAGTTTTATTATTTAATTTTCAGATTAATTAAGATTGTTCAGTTTAGTTGATTCTTTGATTGTTAATTTCAATTTGTTAGTCTTTTACATTTCATTTCGACACTCAAAAATCTAAAAATATGAATCTAGTCCATGACTAGTGCCATTTTCATTCTTGTTGCACTTTTCCATTCATTGCACATACCATTATTTTTATTTTTTCTTTGTGAATATTTTTACCATTTTAAACGAGATTGATTTTAAATAACTTTCACTGAGGAGACGATCTATGAATTTATTCTTAATTATTACGCGACATCCTTTTGCACTTGGGATAGCCTTTGTGCTGCTCATTTTTGAGTGAGTCAAATACTGAGATGTGAGGGAGTGTTTTCTTGTTCTATTTTGAGTGCTTGAAACAAGGCTTTTCGGTGGTACTGGGCTGTCCATATGGTCCTTTCCCATGTTAGAGTCGTGGTCTCCAACGACGTGGGTCTATGGTGAAGTGGTGGTGGCGGTGTGAAGGAGCTTGTTGCGAATGTATGTGTATGGAGGCTACAACTGTTCTTGGTGCAAGGGGTACGTTTGAGTGGCCTGGGCAGTGCTAAACAAGAGTGTTATAGTGGAGGGAGAGGGGAGGGGCAGCGGTTGGTGGTTCACGAGTTGGTTGTTGCTTGAACGTGGGGCAAACAGTGGCTATCACAAGGTGGAACGCATGGAGGTTGTGAATGGAGCTGCTTCTATGCATGGGTGGAGACTGCCGTGGGAAGTTTGCGGCAACTATAGCTTGGTAAACAATCACATGTAGGCACGTATGTATATATTTATATATATAGGTGACGGAAAAGACCCTAGAGAAAACAAATGGAGGAGAGGTGCATGTGCATGGGAGTGGAATCGTGATGGGTGAAGAAACTGATCAAGTTGGTTTTCAAGGTTTAATGCAAACGAGTGTGGGGCTAGGGTTTTGGGTGTACAACATTTGAGCTTTTTCAGTGAATTATAGGCTTCGACTCAACCTCTCAAAAAAATACAATCTATCTTATAAATATTTTCGAACAATTCCCACTTTGCTCATTAAAAGATTTTAAGCTAATTATCACGTCCCATAAAAGATTTCACCTAGTAAAAAATATTTAATATATTAACTAACATGGCAAGTCCAATAAAATTCGATATCCGTCAGAATAAAAATTTTAGGCCCGTAGTCTATTAAAAAAAAAAGAAATACTCGAACACTCAATTGGGCTTCTATAATAATTGGTCCATTAACCTAGTTTAGGCTCAATGAAATTATTCATAATTTATCCCTAATAATATTGGATCAGGTCGTTACAAAAGCACTTTCATACATAGAACCAATCGTGAAGCACTGTAAGAGCATCCCTATCCAGATACCTAAAGCTCTTAATTCCCTAAATTTTAACAAAAAAATTTAACATTTTGATAAAAAGCCCTCTCCATGCATCCGATTCCCTATTTTAGGAAAAGATTTTGGGACGTGAATAGTGGCTTCATCCCTAAATCATTTTTTATAAATATTTTATTCTAAAAAATAAAATAAATTCTTCTTCCAATCATCTACACTTTCTCTCATACTCATATTTGTTATAGTTTAAATTAATAATTTTAAAAATATTTTAAATAATTACGAAAATGTAAAAATAAATAATTTTAAAAATATTATTGTACCAGCAAAAAATAATTTAAATTTTAATTTAAAATATTCGTTAGAGAGTAATAGTTCAAAACATAAGAAAAAATATAAAATAATGAGTAGTTAAGCTTGTAAATGGAAGTGAAAAAAAATTAATAAAGAAAGAATAGAGAAATACTATTTTAATAGAATAGAGAAATGATAAGGAATGTGATGCAAGAGGTTTTTGAAAGATGGGTAAAAGAAAAGCTTTTAAGAAATATGTTTTTTAGCCAAATTTTAGGAAAATTTATAGAAATCCCAATGTAAATGCTCTAACACCATGGAAATTCAGCACCAAGGTTTGAAGAGGCGCCGTAAAGCCCAGCCCCACAGACAATGCCGACCACTCCCTCTCCACCACCAAAACCACCTTGATTAATCCACCGTAAGTAGCCATATTTCTCCTTTGTTATGATCATCACCATGCAATAATGGAAAGCTTGCCATAACCCACGTTGCCCAACTCCTTCCTCATGTTCTCTTTAGTCTTAGTACGACTGTCCGCCAACTTCAGGAGCCTTGTCCAGCAAGTACGGCGGCCAGCACACGTGAACATCTAGATAAGTTGCTGCGCTGATACCCAACCAAGTGCACGCTACCACCACAATGTACCAGTCCAGCCTAAACCAGTTGGAAACCACTGCACGCCACTACTACCTCCACCACAAGCCACCGTGCTTCCGAAACCAGCTAACCCATGTTTCTATGAACCTTCGCAATACCTTCCCATGACAACACCTCCCTCAAAACCACCTTGATCGCAGCCCAGCCCACACGGTCAAGCTCCTCCCCAAACAACCATGTTTTGAACCATCTCATAAACAACAAGCAGTTTCTTTAAAATTGATAGAATATTTATTTATCTTGAGTTTCTTTTTTTTTTTCTTATAGTTAATACATCTTCGAATATCTGACAATCTAAATAACATTCTAGTTCTTAATGAATCTAATTTTACAAAATGTAAAGAGCGAGTTACCATTATTTTTGGTTATATGGATCTGGATTATACGCTTCACGTTGGAGAGCCTCCCAAGCCTATTGGGCAGAATTTTGTTGATTAGATGACAACTTAAAAGAAATGGAAGCACTCTAATTGCATGAGTCTCATGATAATGAAGCATTATATTCCTGAGGTGCAATGATTGAAAAGGAAAATGATAAGGAGTACTTGAGCCAAATAGCAGATCAATTTATTGCATTAGAAAAGGTAGAGATAAGTATACTTATTAGCAAACTTGTCTCAATGCAGTAGTATAATGACAAATGGAATATAAAGAAATGTATTATGGAAATGTCAAATCTTGTTACTAGGTTGAAGCCACTAAAGTTAGAGTTTTCTGATGAAATTCTTGTACATCTCATTTTAATTTCTCTTCCTACATAATTTAGTCTTTTTAAGATTAATTATAATACTCAAAAGGCGAAATTGACTCCTAAGGAACTCATTGCTCAATGTGTTGATGAAGACAGGTTGAAACAAGAAATGATAGAAAATGCTCACTTGACAATTTTTCCTTATGAAAACCCAAACATCAAGAAAAGAAAGAAGAATAATAAAGCTAAGGCAACTATGGAAGTTGGGACTTCACAAGCAATTGTGCAATAAAGACAGGATAAGGTTTCTATCTCTTATTGATCATTGTCTCTTGGCTTGCAAAGAAAAGTGAGTTTTCTATTTTTATTCGCACTAAAATTAATTTGGCTATTGTACCACCTAACACTTGGTGCATAGGCTCGAGAGCCACTATTCACATAAGTATTACTCTGCAGGGTTACCTAATTGTCGAAAACTTAATGATGCTAAAAAAATTCAATTACTAGTGTGGAGGCAATTGGAGTCTAAAGTTAGTCTATATTTTAATCTATGGATTTTTTTTTTTTCTCAACAAGCATGCATTATATTATGAAACAAATTAAGGGATACATATGAGTTCAAGGTGGATCTTTCCCACTGTCAATATATAAGAAACATCTTGGAATGCGATTAATAAGTATGTGATCAAAAAGTAAATTGGTCGCTGCCATTATGCCACTGAGTGCGCGCACCAATTTTGACCGGTGTATTTTGGCTACCCTCTAATCTTCTCTAGGTAAGAGATTTTGACGAATGTCTTCAATGATTGGAGTTAATTACCACAAAGGTGATGGAGCTTCCTTTGTTGTAGCATTTATAACAATTTGAGTGTCACTTTCCAGGACTGCTGGCCTATTTGGAAGAATTTCTGCCATTTGCATTGCCAAAAGAGCCGCTGAAACTTCTACTAATATTGAGTTGGTGGTGTCAGTCCTCGTTGTCCGTACCTCCACAATGTTACCTTTGGAATCTTGACATATTGCTGAAGAGGTAAAGAATTGATCCCTTAATGCTGCATTAAAAGAGAAACTCCACTGGTTTGAAGGGGGAGGTGCCCAGCTTAAATTTTAAGGAATGAGGCTAATTTTGTTGAGCCATTGTGTTTAGTAATAGTGGATTGTGGTACGAAGCTGAGGATGTCAGGTGCTGGAGCGTGGCATCCAGGAATAGCAATCTCTTTTGTTGGTTTACAATACCCCGATCCGATCACTCTCGGATGAGTACTTATGACACCCCCAACCTCTGCTTGGGATTGGAATGGAGACTTAGAGCGTCGAAACATGTAATACAAAATTACATACCCCCATTCATGATAGTGAATATGCAATGCATCCCAATATGTAACTAGCAGTATGCAATAACCGCATCAGATAGAAGGGTGAAAATAGAACTTATGCTAGAATAACTAAAACATCTCAATACATTACTGATCATCATAAGTTTAAAGTCAAATCGTAGCATAACTTAATACAACTAAATATTAAAGTCTTTAAAGTTAAATTAATCGCTTCATGCGTTCTAGAGCATGAAGGACTAGGGCTATAAACATGATGATCAAATTTAGTCTCCTCCCGATGTTAGGCTCCTTCTCAATTAGTCAGATCCAGTGCTCCATCTAATTCGTCCTCCTTGTATCCTAACACAACTTTTATCATTTCAAGTGGAATAATAGTGGGTCTGCAAGGGGTAAGATTTACATGAAATCTAAGTAAGTTAATAACCAACTTGCATAAAGATAAATTATGCATAAAGAATGATAAATATGAAATGCAGAAAATGCAGAAAAAATGTGCATGTGTCTCCCATCCAAATTTCTCAACATTTTCAGACAAACAGAGACACATATTTTTGTTCAGAGAACAATTTTACTTTAATCGTCAAAAGATAATATTTTCATCATAACATTTCATCAATTTTAGCAATTCATAAATTAATAATAACGTTTGGTATCGTCACAGTTCCCGAAATCTGCTGCTTGTTCTTTGTCAACTCATGAGTTACCACTCCATTCTTAAACACTCCAGAGTAGATAAAGGAGTTCTATTAGGATAATTACCCATCCTAGCCTTTGGGGTCATGAAAAAAATTATTTTTATGCTAAGTTAAAAATGTGTTCCATGATATGTGCATATATAGCAAGCTTTTTATGTGAAATGACATTTATAGATGCAATATGTTAAAATGATAGATATATCACATGTCATATAGATATACACTCAATGTATCATATAACATGATATTTTATGTTCAATGTGAAAATTGAAACATGAATGAGGTATTTATCAATAAATCATAAATAATCTGCAAAGGTGTAAGTTAGAGGCCAACTTATCAACTTCCTAAGTAATCGAAAAATATCATAGCAGCTAAAATCAATTGCATAATAAGTCAAGATTAATACTTCTATGGTTGGGGTTCAAAATCAAAGGCTTGAAAAATGGGTATTTACAAAAATACCCCTAGACCCTCAAAAATTGCTGTTAAGGTCCTAAATTTTCACTAATTGCAAACGAACTCCAAATTTAATCAAAATTCATGGACTTCATATTTTTGGCATTCTAAAACCATCTATGCCCTTGAATTTGCAAAAATCAAAGTAGAATTTTTCCAAACAGTCCCAACCCGTGGCATGCACTCTAGTTGATGCTGTGTTCTTAACTATTGATCTATATGAATGCATGCATATGAGATTTTCTTTACTTAAAAATGATCACTAACATCTTTAATGACATACTAATTCTTTGGTAATTAAGTTAATCTCAACACTTAATCATGTCTAAGATATCCTAAATCTCCAATTTATTCAAAACCGATTCATACTTGATGATCAAAACAAGATAGATTTAAAACCTATCATGATATGCTTTTAATCATAAATAAAACCTTCCATAATCATTACAAGAAAATAATAAATTATATCAAATAATGCTTAAGACATGCTATAGTTAAATTTTCACTTCAAATCATTTAATCATTCAAACCACTCTTTAATGACCCGGTTTTGAACTAAACTTGATAACCTTATCAAAATTCAACCAAATTTCATACCAACACTTGGAAACAAAGCTTCACATGATAACTAAGATCAAGACCAATAAAACTTACAAATTTCATGGTTTTCCAAGCACTCAAGGCAGTCTTGCTCAAGAACACACCAAAAACATACTCAGTTTCACTCTATTACTCTCTAAGGGGGATAAGTGCTCTCAAGACTCAAGAGAAAGCTTGGAGCTGAGGTGTGGAGGAAATGAGAGGGTGAATGGGCCTTTTATAGGCAGCTAAAGGGAGGGATGTTGGCCTTGGTCCAAGGTGATTGGTGGAAGGTTGTGTAAGAAGTTGAAATTTTCAGATTTGCACTCCGTCACTTGTGTCATCTTGTGCAGACCAAAACAGTGCCCTAAACCACCATGATTTCACTTCTATAATTGCTACATTACTCCTATGGGAGCTGGTCAAGTCGTTGTGTAGAACAAATGGAAGGAAAGCCAACAAAACCAACCATGGGGCTGATGGGTTCAAAGTGATTTTCTTTAGACAGTTTTGCTCATTGTCTTGACTCATCTTCATGGCTGATTTGTGCAGGTGCAATGTCATTTCTTGAAGGTTTTTTCTGGTTGTAAAAGGTGGAGGGTTGGCTACCAAGTGATCTGAAGGTGCAGTTCAAAAAAAGATGATGCAATGATGGGTGGTTGCTGAAATTTCATATTGCTCTCATCAGTTTGTGTCCTTTTGTGCAAGGGGAATAATGGTCTGAAACTACCATGATTTCTTCCTTACTGTGGCTACAATGGTCCTATAGTGGTGGCCAGGTTGTGGGGCATGGTTTAGTTGACAAAAAGTTAAGCAAACCACCTATGCTAACTAGTTGGTTCAAGTGGTTTCTACTTGACAGATTTGAACTTTGTTTTTTAGATGGTTTCGGGTGTGAAAATCTAAGTCAAATTTCTCATGATGGTCATGGAGCCCCTTGGGGATTAGGTGGTGAAGGAGGTGGCGTGGGGTGGTGGCTCAACCAAGGTAGATGGTTGGTTAAATCTCAACCCAACCGATTCCCACTTAAATCGGTTTGGCTTCTTGGTTTGGTTTGTGAAACCTATTTCGTCCAAGGCTTATTCTAGGTTTGAAGGGGTCTCATAAGGTGTCTAAGGACCATATTATCCTTGAGAGCATATTATCCTTGAGAAAATGGCACAAAATTATTGGGCCTAAGGGAAAAACAATCCATGCACTCAAAGGGGATACACATGAGCCGATTAATGCAAGTTTGGGGTTTGATATGTCATTTTCCTTAATTACATGTGGGGAGATTTATCTAGGATATTAGTAAGGTCTAAGTATGATGAAATGGAATAATAAATCAAGAAAATCTTGGATTAAAAGGTTAATAAAAAATTAAGCCTCAAAGCATGACTTAAAGTTCACTAACCTCAAGTATGATGGTTAATGGTCTTAGCCAACTTTCAAAATTTAATTTGGGTACTTGGGGTATGATATGAGTTTAAGGAAACCAATGGTATGGTGCATTGGACTTTTATGTTGAATAGTAAAATAAACCCAAGCATGACTTTGGGTCTTGTGGGCTTAAAAGGGCCAAGTGTGTGGGTTCATGGCTTAAGGAATCTTGGGCTAGGCCCATGAATACTCTAAAGTCCTAAAAGCCTCACTAAATTCACTAATGAGCTTGTTTTTTTAATCATTAGCTTAATGGTACTAAGTGCCAAGATTAAAGCTAACCTCACTATCAACCTTAATGTAAGTAATAACCCAAAATTAAAAACCTAATCTAGAATGCTTAAGGGTTGATCTAATTGTTAATTAAGCGGGGGTGTTACAATACTCTACCTTGTCGATTATTGGTTCACATAAAAGATGGACCTGTGTATCTGATGTCATTTAGCCCTTCACTTTCCATTAAGTTTTTCAATCCACTTGTCGATAATGTTGCAAAAAGACGCCCTCATCTTTCTGATTGATTTAGTAAGTCTTTAAAATCATCTATACAACACCATAGTCCTGGAAAAGCCTTGATTATTTCTTCCATGTGTTTTCAAAAATTTGCCTTGAATCGCCATTGGGATGGAGCATAAACATAAGTAATTAGCTATGGATGATATGGAGGATCATAGTAAATTAAAATAGAGATAGCATTCATAGTAATATTGACTGGTTCAATATCTACACCGTGTTGCCAGACAAGCAAAAGACCTTTTTTGTTTCCCGAGGTCGGAAGATTTACAAAATGATATAAACCAAAACTATTTACAATATCTAGGGTGCGTTTTGCAGGTACCGTGTTTTCAGACAAAAATCTAATATCCAAATTATATTTCCTAATATTGACCTTTAAAGATCTGATTGCTTTCGGGAAGGTCAGTCCTCTGCAATTCCAAACCAGTGTCTTCATATGGCTAGGTGATAATAGTCAAATTGTGTATAATTTTACTACTTTAAATAAAATATTATCACAATTATGTTGTGTTAATAATTATATTTTTATTAGTTTTGAAATATTTTTATTTTTCTAACTTAATTTTGAATTTTATCTTTTTTTTTTTAAACTTCAAACTTCATTTCAAATAACATCACTATGGCCTTCAGCCATTACATTGTTAAGGACGGGAACAAACACTACATTATTATGACCTACATTACCAAAGTTGTGAGATTATTGATATTGATTTTATCAACTCCAATATAAGTGCTCAAGTTATGACTGACAGACTAAGATCAGGTATCATGTTTTTGTTCAAATGTAATAGCTGGAATTGAAGTGGGAAAGAATTGTATTTCAAAATTAATATGATGCTGAGGTGTTGCACATTAAAGGCTGGACGTACAAAGGAATTCATGCAAGTGGACTTATTCAGTGGGTCCCATTGTAAAAGAAGCTAATAGAAGACAAGTGCTGAAAAGAAAAGAAAGGAAGACGCAAACGTGAATAGAAGAAAGAATGTAAGAAAATAAAAGGAAAAGTAAACGGTGCCTTCATTCGGTATAAATTGAAAATATTGAGGTTGGCAAGGCGAAAGAAACAAGGGCTCATTCAGAGGACGCACAATGGAGAAAAGAAAATATTCTTGCGCCGCAGGGAACTTCTTTGGAGAGAAGTTCTACCTTATGTTTACGTTTTGAGCGTATTGTAATTTTTATTTTTTTAATTTCTTTAAATATTTTTTTTTTATGTTTATTTACATTCAGATTTTAGAGCTTATTTTCATGAATATATCTAACTAAATTTTTAACTAAGATTAAGGATGAA
This sequence comes from Juglans microcarpa x Juglans regia, assembly GCF_004785595.1. Classification (NCBI taxonomy): domain Eukaryota; kingdom Viridiplantae; phylum Streptophyta; class Magnoliopsida; order Fagales; family Juglandaceae; genus Juglans; species Juglans microcarpa x Juglans regia. The sequence goes on along the minus strand of NC_054597.1, from coordinate 16,651,795 downwards.
ACTTCATTAAAAATTAGTAATATTATTTATGAGATTGGTTTTTTCCCACTTATTTATGTGTTCAACCAAATATTGTTCTTACTTGAGAGAGATAGAGTTCTTGATATGATTGCAATCATGTTTTTCTCATGATTTAGAATAATCTTAATCAATTGAGAGCTTGATTTATAATTTTGTCAAAAATAAAATCTTATATTTTTTGTGATTTGCTTTAACAGATATAAGTGATGATTTGATTTTATATTTTTGAGCGAAAGAGAACATACTTTGGATATTTAAAAAAAAGAAGAAGGTTTTAACGATACTATTTTTCATGATAACAAGACTGATTTATAGATTACTATGTAGATGTTAGAGAAGAATCAATTTTCATAAATATATTATTATGAATTATTGAGGTGAATTTCAAAACCTTAGTTCATTCTCCATTAATAGTTGATTCGTTGTTTTGATTAATTGATTAGTTTTGTTCTTAATTTCTTATTTTATTTTACAACTCATCTTTTTGAACTAGATTAGAATTTATGTAGTTTATATTTGATTGATTTCCTATATTTTTACAAGTCTCTATGGATTCAACTTCCTTCTTGCTAAAACTATACTTCGGTACAGTTTGTGTACTTGCAAGTATATTTGAAATTTCACAACACTAGGGGAGACATATTTTAGCTTGCCTCATCAGTATTTTTGGATTTTTTTGGACATAGGTGATTGAGATCTAAGGTACGAAAATGCTCTGGAGTCGGTTTTTAGTTCCAGAAACAAGGTGGCTAAGGGTGCGTTTGGTTACCAAACTCACCTCAACTCATCTCAATTTATCATTACAACTTTTTTAAATCCCAACACAAAATATAATAATCAATTCAACTTTTTTAAATTTTAAAATAATAATAATATTAAAAAATAATATTCTAACAATATTTTATCATCACAATTTAACTCAACTCAATTCAACTTAACTCACTTCAACATCTAAACACACCCTAAGTCCTAATCATATGGGTTGAGCTCTAGTGTTGGTGATTTTTTCTTCATAGGTTGTTGGTGTTCTGGGGCTTGCGTTGGGGGGCTCATTCTTTTACTGGATTCAAACTTATTCAGCAAAGGAGATGTGGCATCTATAACTCCTATTGGACTATCAACACTTATGGGCTCTTTAAGATTTTGGATTTGCAGCTTTGTAGTGTTTGGGCTATTTAATTTAGAACCAAAGGCCAGCTTGGCTTGGTCACTCCTAAATGGGCCTTGCAATAAAAAATGCGAAAAGGGGGAGATGGGCTCATGCTAAAGGACCGAGTAAGGTCTGGCCCTATGCTTGATCTGTTGGCGGTTAAAACCCTGAATTGCTGATTGGAGCTGCCTTAACTAGGAACGGTAGAGAGCCTTCCTCTGCTGGTTCTCTGCGATTGAGTGGAAAGGCTCTTCTCGATATGCTGTATATGTCAGTGCCTTGAGAAAGTAACTACCCCCTAGTGATGAGAGTTGCATCCTTGTCCTAATTGATGATGGAATTGCATTAATAGTGTAGTAGTTTAAGCCCTCACTGTTCAGTTTGGTTGGGGTAGGTGCCGACTAGTTAATGCTAGGAGAATGGAAGCCTAGCCAGAAAAAGGAGTCGCCGTTCCTTTGTCCTGTAGATTTTTCGATTTCTTTAGGTGCTTATGGAACCGAAAAGATCAGGGCTTCCTTTGCAGTTGAGATCCACCATTTTGGACACTTTATTTTTCTTCCTCTGTGTTTAGAAAAATTCTTCTACCATTATCCCTCTACCCTTCTCATTTCTTTTAAAATGCTGGGGATCCAGCACTTTCATGCTTTTAGCTGTAGAAAAACTCTGAGGTTTTTGGGTTAAAGGAATGAATTGGATCTATGATGGTGTTGTGGTCCGAGGGATGGGGGAGTTGGATTGTGTTTCTGTTTCTTGGGGGGGATTAATGGGTTTATGGGTTGGATTCTCTGAGAGTGGTTCAGGTTTGGGTTTCAGCTTGCATCCAGAGTTCGTATGGGAGATTGTCTGGTAGATTAGAGGAATGTGCAGAATAATTGAGTGACCCAATCTGCCTCAAGTGTAGCAGAAATTTGATAGTTTCTCGTATTTGAACACCACCCATGTATCTATGTTGTAATCTCTAGGAAGATTATATTAGAGCAGCATGGCATCAGTCCTTCCATTAGTCCAGATCATGTGGATGCAGTTGCTCATGACACAGCATCAAAGATCCTGATATGCAGTCACATTCTCCATCGAGTGAACCTGCCTCTTGTAACAATCCTTCAGTCAAATTACTAAATAGCCCCTCTCATAGATGAGCTGTAATGTATCTTTATGTAAATTTAGAGGTAGTTATTTGTGGTGTACAGAATAGAGGTAGTACGAATATTCCTTAGTCTGTTAGTAGTGTCTGTCCATTTTTAGTATAAAGCAATGGTATTGTGTAAACAAAAATGCAGGAAAATGAATCAGAAGTTTTCATGCATTCCTTTCAATTCTTTGTTCTCAATCTTGCTTTCTTATTCTTTTTGCTATTCTTACATGGTATCAAGAGCCTCAGGTTGAGAATTTTTTTTTTCATGGCTACTGAAAAACCCAAATCCCCCACCAAATCCCCCTTTCTCGACTTCAATAATATTATCAATCCATACAGATTGGATCATGGTGACAACCCTTCCATTCCCTTGGTTCCTGACCTCCTCACCACTGAGAACTATACAACCTGGTCAAGAGCTATGTGTCGAGCTCTTCGTGCCAAAAACAAGCTTGGTTTCATCAATGGAACCTTGTCAAAACCCAAATCCAACTCTGACCCTCTCTATGATGCGGGGGAAAGGTGCAATGACTTAGTTGTGTCCTGGCTCCACAATTCTATTATCCCATCACTCAAATCCAGCATTGCTTTGGTGGATAATGCTGCACAAATCTGGGATGAACTCAAAGACAGATTTACTCAACAAAATGGCCATAGAATCTTTCAACTTAAAAAGGCATTTTGCAACAAGATACTGACTCTGTTAGTATTTACTTTGGTAAGCTTAAAACTCTGTGGGATGAACTTGGTATTTATGATCCAATGCCTGACTGCACTTGTGGAAAGTTGGCTGTATTGTTTGACAGATATCAAAGAGATTGTGTAATACAATTTCTCATGGGTTTAAATGACTCATTTCAAGTTACCCGTGACCAGATCATGCTTCTGGACCCTTTGCCTCCCTTAAATAAAATTTTCTCAATGATTCAGCAACAAGAGATGCAACACCTCATGCTGTCTGGTCTTCCTTCAGCAGACTCAATGGCCCTTTCTGTCAAAAATACCTCATATAAACCTTTTTCCCAACCCAAACGAGATAGACTCTTTTGCACTCACTGCAAAATTCAAGGCCATGCATTAGAGACCTGTTTTAAGGCAGGCAATGCTCCAGCCCCCATCTGTAATCACTGTCATATGACAGGTCATATAGCAGAAAAGTGCTATAAGTTACATGGCTATCTACCCGGGCACAAACTTCATGGTAAAGCTAAACCACAGGGGTTTTCTTCTGCAAACATGACCTCACTTGAGCCAGTTGACCCCTCAGATGACAAATTGACCTTCACCAAAGACCAATATCACAAACTGTTATCTCTGTTGCAGCCAAAAGAAGTATCCATTGCCAACCACTCAGTCAATAATGTTCAGGGAGATTGTACACATCATTCCACCATGAATGGTATTGTTTCTTGTCTCAATTCTTTTACTTCAACACACACCTCCACACAATCACCTTGGATCATTGACACTGGTGCTACAGATCACATGATCTGCAGCACCACCTCCTTTTCATCTATCACCTCTCAAGTTTCCTTTCTAGTTAAACTCCCAAATGGCCACACTGCACCTGCCACTCACATTGGCACTATCCACATTACCAACACATTAACATTACACAATGTGTTATGTGTTCCTTCTTTTCATTTCAATTTAATTTCTGTAAAACAGCTAACCAATTCACTCTCTTGCTGTTTTATCTTTCTTTCACAACTCTGTTTTATCCAGGACCTTTTGTCATGGACCACGATTGGCATGGGTGAGATGAAAAATGGTCTTTACCATTTGCTTGCTGCACAAGTGTCCCCAACAGCTCTCTTAGACCATTTTTCCATTTCCTTACATAAAAATATTTATGTTTCAACTACTTTCAAGACTGTTGATCTTGTTGCAGATCTTTGGCATTGTCGTATGGGACATACACCTTTTTCCACACTACATGTAATACAAGATCCTTTAATAAAAAATCATGTTCCTCTCATTTCCAATCTCAATCCTTGTCTTATATGTCCAATTGCAAAGCATCATAGACTTCCATTTTCTGTTAGTTCTCACAAAAGCAGAACCATTTTTGAACTTATCCACTGTGACATATGGGGACCTAATCCAATAACAGCATATGATGGTACAAAATACTTCTTGACCATTATAGATGATTACTCTAGGAGCACTTGGATTTACTTACTCAAAGCTAAGTCAAACACTAGACCATGTATTGAAGCCTTCTCCAATCTGGTTGAAACCCAATTCCAAACCAAAGTTCAAACCCTTCGAAGTGATAATGGCCTTGAGTTTCAAATGACAGATTTTTTCAACAAAAGAGGAATTATTCACCATAGAACTTGTGTGGAAACCCCACAACAAAATGGGATTGCAGAAAGGAAGCATCAACATTTGTTGAATATAGCTAGAGCACTTAAAATCCAATCTAACCTTCTGAACTTATATTGGAATGACTGCATACTAATTGCAGCCTACATAATCAATAGGATTCCCAGCCCCTTGCTGTCTAATAAAACACCTTTTGAGATACTTTTCAACAAATCTCCTACATATTCTCACATGAGAATCTTAGGATGTCTCTGTTTTGCCTCTACCATATCTCAACATAGACATAAATTTGACCCTCGAGGTAGACATTGTGTCTTTCTTGGTTACCCCTTTGGGGGAAAAGGATATAAACTTCTTGACCTAAACACCCAATCAGTGTTTATTTCTCGAGATGTTACCTTCCATGAACATGTGTTTCCTTTCCATCAACCCAAATTCACTTCACTCTCTTCATTGCCAACTCCTTCTGCTTCAACTCAGCCTCTATCTTCTTCTAGCTTAACTCCTTCACCTTCATTTAGCTCCATCTTGCCAATCACTTCAGAACCATAAACACCATCACCCATATCATCTGTTCTTCTTGTAAATTCCCCTCCCACTTCCCCCATTCCACCAATGTCAAATTCCCAATCCCCTTCCCCTCTTAGAAGATCCAATAGAACCAGAAAAGCCCCTCAATACCTCCAGGATTTCCACTGCCAGCAAGCAACTTCAATCTCATCCCTCAATCCGTGAGCATGGCATCAGTTCCCACAGGTATACCTTTTCCTCTAACTTCTTCCATTTCTTATCACAACTTATCTCCTGCCTTCTCTATTTTTTCTGCTACTATCTCCTCTAATAATGATCCACGCACTTACACACAAGCTTCCAAGGATCCTGACTGGTGTAAGGCAATGGATACAAAAATTGAAGCATTAGAGCTTAACCATACATGGACCCTCACAGACTTACTCCTTGGCAAAACTGCCATTGCCTGCAAATATGTATACAAAACTAAGTACCATTCTAATGGTACCATTGAGAGGAGGAAAGCAAGGTTAGTTGCTAAGGGCTTTACTCAACAAGAAGGGGTGGATTACCATGAAACTTTTTCCCCAGTAGTAAAGATTGTAACTGTTAGAACTATCTTGTCTTTGGCTGCAATCAAAGGGCGGCATCTCCACCAATTCGATGTTAACAATGCTTTTCTTAATGGAGAGCTAAATGAAGAAATATACATGCAAAGGCCACTTGGATACACCAAAGGACAACCTGGCCAGGTCTGCAAGCTACACAAAAGTCTCTATGGGCTTAAACAGGCCTCACGACAATGGTATGATAAATTCTCCACTTCCTTGGTTCAATTTGGTTTCACTCAATCCAAGGCTGATTACAGCCTTTTTACCCTCATTACTGCTACCAGTTTTACTGCATTACTTGTCTATGTCGATGACATAGTGGTTGCTAGCAGTTCTCTTGATTCAATTTCAATACTCAAGACCTTCTTGAACACACACTTCAGAATTAAAGACCTTGGCACATTAAGATATTTCCTTGGCATTGAGGTTGCTAGATCCCCCAAAGGAATTCACCTCTGTCAAAGGAAATATACTCTAGATATCCTTGCTGATTCAGGCCTCTTGGCTTGCAAACCCTTAAAGCTTCCCATGGATCAAAACCACAAGTTAAGCAAATCTTCTGGAACACCTTTACCTGATCCTACTCCATACAGACAACTTATTGGAAGGTTACTTTATCTAACCTTAACAAGACCTGATCTCAGTTACCCCATTCAAGTCTTAAGCCAGTTTATGGACCACCCCTCATCCTCCCACCTTGCTGCAGCTCACAAGGTATTAAGATACCTAAAAAATGCACCTGGCCAAGGCATTCTACTTTCCTCTACATCTTCCATTCATCTTAAAGGTTATTGTGATTCAGATTGGGCTTCTTGCCCAGACACCCGAAAGTCCATCACTGGATTTTGCATTTTTTTGGGTCATTCTCTCATTTCTTGGAGATCCAAGAAACAAACAGTTGTCTCCAGGTCATCTGCTGAAGCAGAATATCGTGCAATGGCATCCATTTCTACTGAATTCACTTGGCTAAGACAGTTGTTCAAGGACCTTTCCATCTCTCACCCACAAGCTGCTGAACTCTTTTGTGACAACCAAGCTGCTTTACATATAGCAGCCAATCCAGTTTTTCATGAGAGGACAAAACATATTGAAGTGGATTGTCATCTTGTTCGAGACCAAATTCAAGAAGGAAGCATCAAGACTGCCCATGTTCACACAACTTCACAGCTTGCAGATATTTTCACTAAGTCTTTACCTTCTCATGTTCTCTACTCACACCTCTCCAAGATGGGAATAGAAAACATCTATTCTCCATCTTGTGGGGGGTATTAGAGCAGCATGGCATCAGTCCTTCCATTAGTCCAGATCACGTGGATGCAGCTGCTCATGACAGCATCAAAGATCCTGATATGCAGTCACATTCTCCATCGAGTGAACCTGCCTCTTGTAACAATCCTTCAGTCAAATTACTAAATAGCCCCTCTCATAGATGAGCTGTAATGTATCTTTATGTAAATTTAGAGGTAGTTATTTGTGGTGTACAGAATAGAGGTAGTACGAATATTCCTTAGTCTGTTAGTAGTGTCTGTCCATTTTAGTATAAAGCAATGGTACTGTGTAAACAAAAATGCAGGAAAATGAATCAGAAGTTTTCATGCATTCCTTTCAATTCTCTGTTCTCAATCTTGCTTTCTTATTCTTTTCGCTATTCTTACAGATTAAGCCCTTGGTGCAAGGGGTTTGTAATATCTATGTCCAGTTTGATCCTAATGTATTTCCTGCATGTGATTTCGAAGGTAGAGTCTTTTTCCACTTCAATTAGATTCCTCAATGTATCTAATCTGAGTAGCATTCTCTATTGTCATGTGGTCTAAAGGGGGGCCGTGAATCTAATGTAGAAGGCTTGGTGGTTCAAACGAATCTCTTGCATTGTGGATCCTGGGGGCCATGGTTTAGGAATTAGCAAGTGTCCTTTAAAATTTCATGAAGCTTGGTTGAGGATATGTTGTTTGCCTTGTGGGGATTGAAAGGTGAATGGGAAAAAGGTTAGCTTTTAGATCTTCAATTAGAAATTTATGTATGAAGCTAGTTCTAAGCAGCTTTTAAGAGAAATTTATGTATGAATGACAAGCTTGTTCAATAGACTTGTAGCTATTGGACGACTTACCATTGCTAGCTCTAAAAGTTTCTTTACGTTTTCCACTGTAGGTGCAAGCTTGAGATCCTTCCAAGAGAAAGCTTTTGTTTGAGAGATTAGAGAATCATGTGCTTCAGTGAGGCTAATTTGTGTTTTGATTCTTTGCTTAGCATGAAAGGAAGTACTCCGTTGTGGAGTGGATTTACTAGACAGGGTAGAAATACTCTAGAGAGAGAGGGGATTCGATCTCTCAGCATTAATCTATAGACTTCAATTACCTCCACACTAACTTTTTTGTCATCACCCAAGTAAATGAGTTTTTCAGCATCTCTAGATTTTCAGCACTTTAAGTAACCCCATATAGTAACACTTATGTGAATGGTATCTGCCGAACATATCCATCAAGTGTTAGATGGGTACAATAGCCAAATTAATTTCAATGTAAACAAAAATAGAAAAATCCTCTTTCTTAGCAAGCTGTTTCTGTTACTTGAGACAATCTTTCTTGACATTACCAACCTTCTTGCAAAAGTAATAGGTGGAAATTTTATATTGTTTCTGTTGCACAATTGCCTATGAAGTCCCAACATTCACAGTTATCTTAGTTTTATTATTTCTCTTTCTTTTTTTGGTGCCCATATTTCCACAAGGAAAAGTTGCCAAGTGAGCGCTTTTTATCTTTTCTTGTTTCAATCCCTCTTCCTCTTGCACACACTGAGCAACGAGCTTATTGAGAGACAATTTTTCCTTTTGAGTATAATAATTAATCTTAAATGACCAAATTGTGCAGGAAGATAAATCAAAACAAGATGCACAAGAATTTCTTCTAAAAGCTTTGACTTTAGTGCCCTCAATCTAATACCAAGATTTGACATTTCCAGAATGTGTTCTCTTATATTCCCTTTGCCATTATACCAAATTGTGACAAGTTTGTTAATAAGTGTATTAGCCTTTACCTTTTTCGATGCAAAAAATTGGTCTGCTATTTAGCTTAGATACTTATTGACATTGTACCTCGAATAGGATCAAGAATAGAATGTTTCATTGTCTACGACTCATGTGATTAGAGCATAAGTTGTCCTTTGATCAATAAGCTTGGGAAGCTCATCAATCCAAAGCGCATAGTCCATATCCATACACCCAAGAACAATAGTAACCTACTTTTTCCATTTTGCAAAATTGGATACATTAAGAACTAGAATGTTATTCAAATTGACAGATATCGAATATGCATTCAGTATTAAAAAAAACATAAGAAACTCTCAATAAATAAATATCCCATCCATTTTCAAGTATTGACTGATAATCAAACCGTAATTATCATCGTGCAAGTTTTAGTCTAATTGAACAACAAAATCAATAAGAAAAACTAGCATAATATAAAAGAAAATTCTATGATTTTATAAAAGTTGGTTATATCATTGCAATCAAGTTTTTGGAATGTAATTACAACATGCAAGTGACATTCTCCCAATAAGGCTAGTTAGTGTAAATAATATAAAATCGGGGACTTGGCCAAACAATAGCCTTCGTTTTGGCTGACTATTGAATGCATAGGTAGATAAAAAAATTATACAATTTACATTTAACTATCATATACCATCTACGGCCTAGTCATATAAGAACCTTTCTTTGGGCCATATTTTATTCGCATGGATATATATGTAACTGGATGCAATTCATTAAGTTTTTACCTTTTTTAAGCCAAAGAGAAAATCTCAATGATAGAGGCCACTTAGACAACCTATCACTGCATTAGCAAACAAAATAATTATGTATATAAATAAGTCAACATAGAATAACAGATCAATATAGAATTAAACAAAGTTTAGGTACTCCTCAAGTTTTGGGAAAACAACAATTATGAAATAATCTGGCAATCAAGGGGACATTTATTTTCGTGAAGGGTCTTCTTCTCATGATTGAATGAGAATGAAGTTGTTTTCATTCACAATTTGGTGGAAGATCTAGTTTGCTATGGGCAAGATCTTTTTTTTTTTTTTTTGGTCTGTAATCCTTATTTATATAGGTTGGTGTGTTCTGGGATGATGGTGGAAGAAATCACTCAGTTGTGGGATAAACTATGCCTCACAGAGTTAGAAGAAAATTGAACTTTTTATTATGGGGGATGACATGCAGTCTATACTTGAACTTGAAAAATGTTGTTTAATTGGGAAGATAATGGCTGAGAAACGTATCAACTCTGAAGCTTTCAAAAATGCCCTATTAAAGGTTTGGAAAACTAGGGCTACTATTAACATTGTGGAAGTGGGTATGAATCCTTTCATTGTTGAATTTGTGTCTGAGGGTGAATTATCTCGTATTTGGGATGGCCAACCGTGGTTATTTGATCAATATCTGATATATTTGAAGTGGTTTGATGGGATTACTCCTTCCAAAGATAGCATGTTTTCTCATACCTATATTTGGGTACAATTGCACAATCTGCCTTTTGGATGTATGAATTCTGATATTGGGAATAAACTGGGTAAGTCCATAGGCAAAATGTTGCATGGGGAATCTAACTCTAAGGGTCATGGATGGGGCAAATTTATGTGTGTTCTTGTTGAACTGGATTTACATCAACCTTTAGTAAGGGGGAAGATGCTATTGTTGGATGGGAAAACAATCTTTGTCGCTTTTAAGTATGAGCAATTGCCCAAGTTCTGTTTCCGATGTGGAAGAATTAAACATGCTGGGGTGGTTTGTCCAAGTAAGGGAGTTTCAAAGTCTGAAGTATTATAGTCGTTTCAACAATATGGCTCTTGGTTGAGGGCGTCTAGTTGCGTCCAACGTGCTGGGATTGGTAAATTTGTGGGGTATTCACTCGATAGGATCTTCTAAAACAGAGTTGGACAAATAACTGAATGTTACTAAAATGGTTAGTGAGAATACTTATGTATACAACCAAGTGGTTGATGTTAATTATCCTAACAGACAAGGTGTTGTTATTCCAATAATGGAATCTCATGAAAGTGATGTTGATTTCTCTCATGAGAATCTAAAAGGAAAGTCTTCTACAATGGAAAATGGTCCAATGGATCTTCCCATTTTCCAGCCTGGTAATTGTCAAATGGAGATGAAGGCAAGAATGATTGAATATGATCATACTTCTACATATTCTTTACTGAAGTGGAAAAGGAAGTTAAGGGGTAATATAGGGTGTTCTACTACTACATCCAAAATGTCGGTTGAGAAAAGAAAGATGAAACTATCTGTGGGTGCTTCTATGATTTGTGATGGAAATTCAAAACCATAAAGAAGGGTTTGTTCTCTGGTTCCAATTCTGAATTTATCAGCAGAGGCTGAGTCTTAGTCCCGCCGGAAGTCATGAGACTTTTAAGTTGGAATTCCCGAGGTCTTGGCAACCCTCGGACAATTGATGACCTTAACATATGGTTAAAGACAAAAAGCCTAGTATTATATTTTTGATGGAAACAAAGTTGCATAAAAGTAGATTGGACAAATTGAAAGGGTTATTGGGTTTTCAATACTGCTTTAACGTTGATAGTATTGGTAGAGGTGGTGGATTGACTCTGTTATGGAAAGAAGATGTTCAACTGGCCATTCATTATTATTCTCAAAGGCACATTAACTCTTGGATTACATATAAGGTTGGTAATTCAAATTGGATGCTAACATATTTCTATGGGCATCCTGTAGTGGCTAGAAGACATGAAGGCTGATATATTTTGAAGCATTTGGCTAGTTTAAACCCTGAGCAGTGGTTGTGTTTAGGTGATTTTAACGAATTACTTTTTCACAAAGAGAAGGTTGGTGGTATCAGACATGTCAGATATGTGATTTGGGTTTCTCGACGAGGAATTATACATGGTCAAATAATAGGAGTGATGGTACCTTCACCAAGGAAAGGCTAAATAGAATAGTTGCAAATAAAAACTGGTGTGATGCATTTGGCGATGGGGATGTCTAGGTGTTGCCCTCTTCTTCATCCGATCACTTTTCAAAATTGGCCACTACTAAATCTCTAGTATACAACATATACAAATTGTTACTGGATTATCTCGTTTTAAGGCAAATTGGTCAACCTATGCTGATTGTGAAGATGTGATTACGAAGGTATGGGATCAAACTTATCCATCAGGTGGGGGTTTTAACTATTTAACTAAAAAGTTTAAATGTTGTATGTTGGATTTGAAGAAATGGAGCAGATGCAAAGATCTTGTCAATGATGATTGGTGACAAATCAAAGTTAAGAGACTAGAGATTCTGCAAAAGAACCTGGATGTAGGTTGTTCGCAAAAAAATATATGTGCAAGTGCACAGAATCATAACAAGTAGTAAAGTGTTTTAAAGAAAATAGTTATTGAACCCACATGGAACAATTATGCTATTGAATATTGAAATTGACTAAATTAATTACTATTTGGAAAACTGGGATTTGAAGAATGGTTTATCTAAATTAAACTGAAGAAAAGAATATTAAAATTAAGATTTTAAAAATAATAAGAATAGATTTAGAGCATTTGACTTTACCTAGTAAATCCTACACAATTTAATTTTTCTTTTTATAGAAATCTCAATTATCTCAAGTTGATGATAAAAATCTCTTAACTATTCAATATTTTCTTTTAAACAATACCAAAAACATCTCAAATTAATAACTCCATACCTCTATGTGAATTTAACTAATTGGAGACTTATTAAGTTCTTTGGATTTTTCTTGAAAATAACACTAGTCGCAGTAAAGCATATCTGCTTTCGCTCAACTAATGGTGTTTAATCCTAGAGCTTTAATCACAAATCACCTCTCAGTCTCGTTGCAATCCAAAAGATTGAATAATAGTTTGCTAGTAAATTGTAAGCATTAAGAACAAGGAATAAATACTCAATCATGGAAATATTAAAAATAAAATAAGTTGAAATATAAACTGTGTGTTCAATTTTAGGCTACATCAAAGTGCTAGAAAATAGAATTAGTTCATAATGGAATTGGAAAGAAAAATAATAAAACTGGTATTCTTCATTGAAGCCGGTTGATGAAGTATGTGGCTCTCACCTCTGCCCTCCAGTTCCGTCTTCTCGAAATAACACTTGAAGAATAAATTCTGGAACTCTAAACCTAGACTCATACTCTAAAACATAAAAACTCTCGACTCTGATTCAGAAGTCCACTCTATTCATCCCACAAGTCGTGATTCAAATCTGGAAACAAGATAATTACGACTACAATCTAGCCTAAAGATCTGTAAAATAGTTTTTAAAGATAAATGTTAACATAAAAGAAATTATCTCAAGAATAATGAGATTATCTAAAATGGAAGATTTAGTGATATGTGGCTTGAATTGCAGAACTCGGAAGGATTTGATCGCCAACAGATTGATTGCGGAACTCAGATTTGGTGGTCAGCAGCAAATTGATCTCGGTCGAGATGAATTATCCCACTTAGTAGATGTCATGTGCGCTGAATATAACTGGCATGAAGGCCACAAATGAACAGGAGTGGAGGTCACAAAGACCACACGACCCTCTTCTCGCCTACCGATTGGAAAGACTCCCGACAGGGATGAAAGACTCATCTCGCATTTTCTAGTTATTGCCCATGATGTCGTTTTGGTTGGTCTTTTAAGTTGATCGTTTAGACTAGTCGCCTAACCTAACTACCTAGAGTCTTGTCGCCAAATCTTCGAGTCTTTTGGCCGTGCCTTTTGGTCGTGAGTTTCCTCGCCTACCGAGAGGTAAGTCTTCTCTCCTTTGGGTGAGAAAAATCTCTTTGCTTCCCACGAGACAAGGCTCCTCCCCAAATCTTATCGACTCTCTTTAGATTTGGCTGTCTCTCATCGATCTGGATCTGTAGTATCTTCTTTTGTACCATAATCCTTTCATTTTGCACTAAATCTTCTCATTCCTTCAAATCCAAGAAAATAAATAAAAATATATAGAAATGAAATCAATAGTATTAAAGGGAAAATGACACTTTTCAACACTTATCACAGTTTCTATTGAGGAGTACACTGGTCTTCAAATGGAGATCAACAATCATCTTGAGAGAATGGACTTGAAGCGGAAACAAAGAGCAAAAGTCCACTGGCTGCAACAAGGGGATCACAACACCAAATATTACGATCATTGTGCAAATAAGAGAAGAAAAAGAAGCAAGATCTTGCAAGTAATGGATGAACAAGGAAATGTGTTTAATCATCCCAAAGGAACTGGCAGTGCTTTCACTAAATATTAGCAAAGGTTATTTACTTCTTCCTCTCCAACTAACATTGAGACATGCCTTTCTGCTCTCACAGAGAAAGTTACTCTTGAAATGAATTGTGATATGTTAAAACCATTTACAAGGGAAGAAGTTGAAGAAGCTATTTTTAAGATGGGCCCTTTAAAAGCACCTGGTCTTGATGGCTAAAGGGCTTACTTTTATTAGACTCATTGGTCCATTGTTGGTGATGAGGTAAGTAATGCAGTGCTATCATTTCTAAATGGAGAGGAAAATATTGCTAACATCAACTACACTTATATTGTGTTGATCCCTAAGGGTGGAAACCCAAAGTATGTTACTAAGTATCGACCCATAAGTCTGTATAATGTGGTCTACAAAGCTATTTCAAAGATGCTTGCAAATAGGTTGAAACTGGTTTTACCTACTATTATTTCCTAAAACCAGTGTGCTTTTGTTCCTGTGCACCTAATTACTGATAATATCATGGCTGCATATGAAACCCTCCACAATATGCATACACAACTTCATGGGAGACAAGGGTATATGGCCTCAAAATTGGATATGAGCAAGCCATATGATCAGGTTGAATGAGATTTTTTGGCATCAGTGTTGTCTAAATTAGGGTTTGCAGATAAGTGGGTTGATTTGGTTCTACATTGTATTACTTCCTCTTCCTTTTCAATTATGGTAAATAGTTTTCATTTTGAAAAGTTTACTCCACAAAGAGGATTAAGACAAGGCTGCCCATTGTCACCATACTTATTCATCCTTTGTGTTGAGGATTTGAGTTCTCAATTAACTGCTCCTACTCAACAAGGTCTATTGTCTAGTGTGCCTGTAGCTCGAGGGGTGGTGAGAATGAGTCACTTCTTTTTTGCTGATAGTTGTCTCTTATTTTGTAAAGCAAATGTGCACGAATGGATGAGACTAAATAGAATTTGGGCTCTCTATGAATTTGCATTAGGACAATATCTCAATAGGAATAAAACATCCACTTTCTTTAGTAAAATCACTTGCTTTTCCACTAAAGAGTATTTAATGGAGATTGCAGGTTTGAGGGCTTCTTCAAATATGGTTAAGTACTTGGGACTCCCTTCTTTGGTTGGTCGATCAAAAGCAGCTACATTCAATGGACTAGTTGACAGAGTGAGGAGTAGATTGATTAACTAGAAACCACAATTTCTTTCTATAGCTAGGAAGGAAATCCTCATAAAAGCAATTTTGCAAGCAATTTCTACCTAATGTATGAGTATGTTTCTATTGCCTAAGTGTTTATGTATGAAGTTGAACTCTCTGATCTCAAATTTTTGGTAGGACAATCAAAAAAGTGATACTAGAATACATTGGAAAAATTGGAGATCTTCGTGTATGGGGAAGCTATATGGTGGAATGGGTTTTAGAGATCTATAGTGCTTTAATTCTCCACCCTTGGCTAAGGTTAAATTCTCAAAACTCCTTTGTAAGTAGAATTTTCAAAGCAAAATATTTCCCACACTCATCCCCATTGCTGCTACATTGGTACCAAGGCCATACATTTGGAGAACTATTTGGCATGGTATACATCTATTGAATGAAGGAATGGTATGGAGAATTGGTGATGGTCAGCAAGTTCACATTTGGAAGGACAAGTGGTTGACACAGACTAGAACAAATCGAATTCAATCTCCAGTGACTATATTGTCTGAAAATGCTCTAGTTACAGAATTGATTGACACAAGGGTTGGTTGGTGGAATATGGATCTAATTCAAACTATTTTTAATCAGTCTAATATAGCTCAGATTATGCAGATTCCTGTGATTGGCCAAGTGGTTTCAAATAAACTAGTGTGGTGTAGAAATTCAAATGGGATGTTCTCTGTAAAAACTACTTTCCACCTGTGTATGGAGCTATCTCGGAGCAGTAGAGGGGAATCATCACAACAGATTGTGTCTCATTATCTATGGAAGAAAATCTAGTCTTTGAAAACAACAAATGTAGGTAAAGTTTTCATGTGGTGTGCTTGTGTTGATTCTCCTCCCACTAAATTAACTTATGTAAGAGGAATGTGGTTGCTGAATTTGTTTGTCCCATATGTTTACAAGAGGATGAATCTCCTTTCCATATCCTTTGGTCTTGCCCTTCAGCACAAGATGTGTGGTTATTTGGATCAAAGGCTTTTCAGAAAGCTTCTATCATTGATCTTGTTTTTGATAAATTTTTGCTCAGATGATGGAGAGACTACTTGTCACAGGATTTGGTTTTATTTAATATCACTACTAGATCAATTTGGATGAGAAGAAATAAAATGATTTTTGAAGGTTCTTTCCAAGATCCTATTGTTCTATGTAGTAATCATATACATGAATGTTCCAATTATATGGCAGCTATGTAGACTACAAGGACTCAACATGTAATAACGCAATCTTAGCCTCCACATTGGGAAGCCCCTCAAACAAATTGGGTTAAAGCAAATTGGGATGTAGCCATCAATGTTGATAATCAAAAGATTGGTATTAGTGTTGTTATTAGGGATGATGAAGGACATGTTCTAGCAAGCATGATGAAACCTCTAAGTTATTGTGTGGAACCATCTATAGTTGAAGCAAGGGGCTTATTAGAAGCAACTACTTTATGTAAGGATCTTAATCTGCAGTATGTTCTTTTTGAAGGGGAGACATCCAAATTTGTTGAAGCCATTTTAGACAAGAAGGAAACTGATGGTGCATTTAGATTCTTGATTTCAGTAATACGTGAGAATATTGATAACTCAGATTGGAGAATAAGGCATGTTAAACGGGATGCAATTGGGGTTGCACACAGACTTGCAAAGGAAGTTGTGACTCTCACATTTGAGTTCCTAGACATTGACTCTATAGCTAGTTGTATTTATAATCATGTTTCTTGACCAATGTTATATTGTTTGTTTCAAAAAAAATAAAAGTCTCTATAATAGAGAGAAAAAAAAAGTTTTTACTAATTTTTTAAAAAATATTATTAAAATAAAAAATATTATTATTTTAATTTGTCAGGTCCGGGTCAAACCGAGCGGCCAGTCCAGTTGATTGACCGACCCAAATATCAAATGGGTCGGTCAAACAAGTCAACCCATGTGTTGGGTATGGGTATAAGGTTTGATCCAACCCAAGAAGATTAAAGCCAAATGGGCTAAAAAGGCTAGACCTAAAAATTGGGCCAAATCAATGCTACAAGCTTGTATCAAATAACCCGATTCACCTTAAAATTAAACAAAGAAACCCTATCTAAATTTTAGACTTGCAACTAGGGCTGGGCTCCAACTCCGACGGAGTTGGAGTGCTCGTTTCCGACCTCCGACTCCGACAAGAGTCGGAGCCAAATTGGAGCTCCGACTCCGACTCCGAATTGGAGTCGGAGTCCGACTCCGATCAGAGGTCGGAGCTCCGACCTCCTATCAGAGCTCTGACCTCCTATAGGAGCTCCGACATAAGATCGGAGCTCGAAGTGCGCTCGACGTGGCGCTCGAGCGGAACTCTTTCAGAGAGGTTCGCTCGACTTCCGCTCGACATGTCGCTCGAGCGAACCTCTCTGGAAGAGGTTCGCTCGACTTCCGCTCGACATGTCGCTCGAGCGAACCTCTCTGGAAGAGGTTCGCTCGACTTCCGCTCGACATGTCGATCGAGCCAATGTTCAATACAACGTGTGCTCGACTTGCTCTCGACACCTCGCTCGAGCGCAAGTGTACAGTAAAAAAAATTTCGGAGTTGGAATCAGAGCTTCTTGGAGCTCCGACTCCGACTCTGACTCCGAATAGATATTCGGAGCTACTCTGAATTCCGATGACTCCGACGAAGTCAGAGTCGGAGTCGGAGCGGAAGTCGGACAGAGTCAGAATTTTCGAAATTTTGCACACCCCTACTTGCAACCCAGTTAACTTATATGATAACACGAATTCCTATAGCAAAAACCAACCGTTGCGGCAATGCGGCCACTGTCTTGACCATTGTTAAGCCAACCGGACACCGATTCTAGTGTATCTCAATAAGGCGATGTTGGTGAGGAAATTTCCACCTCCTCCCAGTGCCTCCAACGGGCTCTTTTTAAAGATAAAAAAAAAAGTTAAAAAAAAAGTTTTGATCACCTTAAGCGACGATTTTGGAGAATACTAATGAACAATATATAGTCGACCACCACGACAAACCAAGAAAAAATCTTTTGATCACCCCAATCAATCAAAAACCAAAACAAAAAATAATTTGAGTGCTGAGAAACAACACAAATACAAAATCATATTTGTCAAATCATAAATTCCGATTTTACAAATACGAAAGCGGGTTTCCACAATGAATTGATAAAGAGGTTTCGATACCACTAGTTGGATTTGGAGAATCCAAATATGCTAAGATCTCGTGTCAAACCATTGTAAAAATCTGGTAAAGAAAGCGTACCTATAGTCATTGGAGAGAAGTTCGTAGCGATTTAGTACTGTTCTAGGTACAATATTCACTCTTTGTAAAAACTCACAGTGATGAGAAGCATTGAGTCTAAGAGTGAATTTAGATTGGGGACCATGACCTATATATAATATCCGAATTTCAATTTTTTCTATAGTAAAATAATGGAATCACTTGGATCCTTAATGAGTCTTTACATAAAATAATAGAATTATATGGGTCCTTAATGGGTCTTGCAGGCATTATCTAGACCTTATATTTAGCAATTATAGTGTATAATTTATAATTTATGTAGGTCATGGTCCCCCCCTCTCTCTCTCTCTCCATCGTAGCATATATTGGAATGGGCTCATAGCTAAGTCTAGGGTCTATATGGTACACATGCTTTACGCGGGATGGTTTCATGGGTTGTGTTTTTTTTTTTAGAATACCTCTGTATTCATTCATTGATCTGAACCCGTATTACAAAGTTTTTCCTTACACAGTATACTCTCAATACAAGCTGGAACCTCTTCTATCCAAACAATTTCAGAAAACAAAGATAAGGCTTCTTTAGCTAGACAATGTGCTGCTTCATTAGCTTTTCTATAAACAAACTTAACACTCCATTGATTCCTACCCTTTAACAGTTTCTTAGCATCCTCAATGACACATCCATAGCTGGAAAAGTCTTTTTTTCTTCATTTACAGCATTCACGATGACTTGAGCATCCGCTTAAAAAACAACTCTGCTGAAATTAAGATCTCTACAAAATTCCATAGCTTTCCTTAGTGCATAAACTTCTGTTGTTGCAAGATTAGAAACAAGGCATCTTTGTTCACCAACAACAGCCATAATTTCACCTTCTTCATTTCTAATTACTACTCTGAGGCCTACCTTTTTTGCTTCTTTATCAACAGCTGCTTCCCAGTTTGCTTTTACAAATCTCTCCCTTGGTCTACTCCACATTGACTCTCCTCCTATTGCTCTTGCTTCTGTGATCTGTCTCAGTTTCTGCTAAACCTGGTAATAAATTCTCAGTTCCTCTTTGGCTTGAATCAACACTTGACTTGGGCTCTTGAAAATGTCTTTAAAGACAAATTCATTTCTTCTCAACCAAATGCTTCTCATTACCATACTGATCTCTTCTAATTCTTCTATACTGACCCTTTCCTCCAACCTATCAAACAAACGTGGCATATCATGTTCATTGGTCCTCCATTTCTGTATCACCAAAAATGAATCAGACCAGACATCTGCAGCTGCTGGACAGGACCATAAGGCATGTACTTCTGTTTCTGCTTCATTCTTACAAATCGGGCACATTTGATCTTTTATAATACCCTTCTTGTAGAGGCTGTTTTTTGTTGCTAACAGCTCTTTGGCAGCTTTCCATAAGAAAAATTTAACTTTCCTTGGAATATTCAAATTCCATATTGCTTTTCATCTGTTCTCCCCTTCCCTTCCATTTGAGCATTCTCCTATTGTTGTCTCCCTCCTCTTCATTTCCAAATGGTAAGCACTATTGACAGTGAAGACACTTTTTTAGTATACCCCCATATTAGTTTATCTTCAGCCTCCATTTTACTAATAGGTAAACTCCATATCTGCTCTGCTTCTTCTTTACAGAAGATACTCTTGATCAAAACCTCATTCCATTCCCCACCAGTAATTAACTCAGAAACCTTAGCTTCTTGATCTAAAATTGTGCAAGGAGATTGGACACAGTAAGAGGAAGGAGTTGGTAACCACTTCTGCCCCCAAATTTTAATATTTTTCCCATTCCCTACTCTCCATCTTAATCCTTCCTTCAACAAGTTTAAAGCTCCCCAAACACTCATCCATATGTAAGAAGGCCTGTGTTCCAATTTTGCTTTTGTCAAAGGGACTATTTTGAAATATTTTTCTTTAAAAACCCTTGCTGCCAGACTCCTCGAGTCATGTAAAAATCTCCACCCTTGTTTAGCTAATAGAGCCATGTTGAAAGACTCTATATCTCTGAAACCCAACCCTCCTTTACCCTTAGAAGTCCCTAATTTTTCCCAACTGCACCAGTGCAAACAGCTGCTTGTCTTCTGATTTCCCCACCAGAAATTGGACATTAGAGAATTTAACTCCTTACAAAGGTTTTTTGGGAGTTTAAAAACAATCATAGTGTAAGTTGGTATTGCTTGTAAGACTGCCTTAATCATTACCTCCTTACCAGCTGCTGACAGAAAGACATTTTTCCAATTATTAATCTTCTTCCACACTCTTTCTTTTATGCTTCTAAAGGTGTTGTATTTTGATTTTCCAGCTACAGGGGGTAAACCTAGATACTTTTCATAACTGCTCCCCCTAACTCCATTATCTTCTCTTTATCCTTACCCCTTGAATTGGAGCTAAAAAGCACTAATGTTTTTTCCTTATTTAAGAACTGACCAGAGGCCTTTTCATAGATAAACAAAATCTCTTGTAATCTCAACCACTCTTCTGTTTTAGCTCTTCCAAAAAGTATGCAATCATCTACAAAAAGCAGATGATTTACACGAATTCCACCCCTTGACATAGTTACCCCTTTAGTGATTCCCTTCGTATCAGTCTGGTTTAATAAAGCACTGAGACCCTTAGCACACAAAATAAATAGGTAGGGTGACAAAACGTCACCCTGCCTTAGTCCTCTTGATGGTTGAATCTTAGAACCTGGTTTACCATTGATAAGAGCAGCATAACTAACAGTGGAGACACACTTCATGACAGGGTCAATCCATTTCCTGTGGAAACCCATCCTTTCCATCATTCCTTCCAAAACAACTCCATTCAATTTAGTCGTATGCTTTAGACATATCAAGCTTAATGGCCATATTACACAATCTGTCTTTTCTCCTTGCTTTCGTGGTATGCAAAACCTCATATGCCACCATTATGTTGTCTGTTATTAGCGTTCCAGGAATGAAGGCACTTTGATTGGGTGAAACTATTTCGTTCAGAAATTTTTTAAGTCTATTTGCCATCACTTTTGACATCAACTTATAGCCAACATTACAAAGGCTAATTGGCCTAAATCACTGGCCTTCTTAGGTTCCTTAACTTTAGGAATTAGAGCTATGTATGTTTGATTCATAGATGGTGAAAGGGAGTTACCATTAAGCCATGCTAGTACTGATTTGCTCACCTCATCACCAACAATTTGCCAATGCTTTTGAAAAAAGCAAGCCCCAAAGCCATCTAGTCCAGGTGACATCAAAGAGGCTATGTGTTTGAGAGCTTCCTCAACTTCATCTCTAGAGAAAGGCTTGGACAAATTGTCATTCATTTCTTCTGTTACACAGGGAGCCACTGCCTGCAAACAAGCTTCAATATCCCCTTCACTTGGGGTTGTGGATTTGAACAGCTTCTGAAAATATTCATTAAAAACCTTATCTATCATTTCAGGCTTTGTTTGCATCTTATCTTGTTCATAAAAAATCTGTCTTATCCAGTTCTTTTTCCTCCTTTGGTTGGCACAGCTGTGAAAAAACTTTGTATTACGATCACCAAGTTGATACCAGTCCAGCTTTGCTCTTTGCCTCCACTTCAAATCCTCCATTTCAAGACAGACCCCTATCTCATCTTGAAGTTTTTTAATCTCCACCATATTACGACTCCCTTCATTCATCTGTAAGTTTTTCAACAATTATGTTTTTTCTTTCAATATTTTGCCCTTGTCATTCTCTAAATGCTTGTTCCATTTAACAAAGGCTCCTTTGCTGTCTTCCAGCAACTTCTGAAGTGACTTGGCTGAATCTCCCCTTGCTTGCCTCGTGGTCCAAACATTTTTTATGACTTCCTCACAATCTTCCTCAAGAGACCATCTAGCCTCATATCTAAACATCCTCCTCCTCCTCCATGCTATTGAAAGTACCTGGTTCATACTCAGCAAAAGGGGTTTATGGTCTGAACATTTTGCTGTTAACACCTCTACCCACCCTTCTTTATAAATCTCCTTCCATCTTAAGTTGGCTACTGCCCTATCAAGCCTTTCCTTAGTGAAAGTCTCATTATCATGCTTGTTACTCCAAGTAAATTTGTCTCCCCTCCAACCCAGATAAAAAAGGCCTCCCCTTTCTAGTACATTTCTGAACATATTCATTTGCTTCTCTTGCCTTTGTTTCCCTCCCACCTTCTCATCATGTGTTAAGATTTCGTTAAAATCCCCCACCACACACCAACCCACCCCATCATTGAGTCTTAGAGAAGCCAACAACTTCCATGCTTCTTCCCTTAAACTGGTTTCTGGTTGCCCATAAAAACCAGTTAGCAACCATCTCTCATTCCCTTCCTCATTTGTGACCCAAGCATTAATGTGTCTGTTTGAGTAATTCAGTATCTCTAACTCCACAGATTGGTCCCATAGAAGCATAAGACCCCCTTTCCTTCCTTCTGGATCTACTACAAAACACCCCTCACTTCTCACCCTTCTATTTATGCTATCACACTTTTCACCCCTCAATTTTGTTTCCATCAAAAAGATCACATTTGGCCCATTCTCCTTTACCAAATGGCAAAGGTCATGAACTGTCCGAGGGTTGCCAAGCCGTCGGCAGTTCCAACTTAGTGTTTTCATAATGATTGGTGGGGCTGTCCACTAGCCTCCACAAGAACAATTTGTGTCACTTTCATCTCACTATTACTACCTTTTGCTTTTTTCCTCTTCTTTCCACCACTTCTCCTTCCCTATCCTGTCTAGATAGCCTTTTTGATAAGCAAGAAGCACTGTTAGAAACCATAGAATTGTTTTTTTCCCTTGCTTTTCTCTTCCAACCCCCCATAGTTCTTCATTTTGCCTTCATTAAGCAGTCACTTATATCAATTCTTTCTCCCATTTCACTCCTCTCCTCCCTTGATTCCTCACTCTTTTTCTCTTGATTTTCTATTGTAGTTTCCTTCCATATTTCAGTACTAACCATTTTTGCATTCCCCTTTTCATCTTCTTGAAAACCTTGGTTTATACTCATCACCTCCTCACTTCCTGCATTAAGTTCTTCCTCCCTCTGAGTTTCATCTTGTTTCTGATTCCCTTCCTTCTCCTTCACACTATTATTCTTTTCCTCATCCTCTACTTCAACTACATTTCTTACTGTCGATTTTTGTTCCCATCTCACATTTCTACCCGCCTCTTTCTGACTAAATTTAGCTCTCATCCCTGCCCTCATCCAAGTACCAAACTGAATCTCTTCCTCCTCCTTCCCCATGCATCCTCCTCCATGGATGATACAACCACATTTAAAATAGAAATGTGGAAGTTTTTCAAATTTCAAAGGAATCCAATAAATTCTCCCTTAAATAGCAATAGTCCTTCCCTAGCCAAAGGTTTCCCAAGCTCCATTTCTATTAAGATCCTCAGAAATGAACCTCATCCACTCCCATCTTCCTGTGACTCTACTTCCAATACTCTACCCACAGTCTCACCTAATTTTTCTCCTCTTGCCTTATTCATTCATATGATTGGTAAGTCATGAAACTAAACCCAGAACCTCTCCCTACTGAAATCCATCTGTTGTGGTGGTATGAGTTCATCTAAGGGCAATATCACAAACATCTGGTTGTCGAATAACCATGGTCTCCCATCAAGGATCCACTGTTTATCATCTTGGTTAGCGAAGGTGATTACAAACATATTTGTGCCCACCTCTTGAAACTGAGCCTTCCTACTTATCCTCCACACTTTAGCCATCGTTGCTTCAATAACCCCTTGACTTATGTTTCTTTCCATCCATACCTTTCCCACCAGACTACATTCCCCCTTATTTTTCAACTCCTCCGATATCTCATCATCCAGGTCTACTTGCTGAGATTCTTCCTCCGTCAACTTCAAACATTCCCTTTTTTTTAGCAAGGTCATTCATCATTTCTAAACATCCCCAAGCTCATCTACCACCTTTCTACCATCACTATTCTCCAAGTTATTATGCAAGAGCAGACTGTACTAACCCTTCCACCACCTTTCTAGCACCACCTCTCTGCGACTACTCAGCTATGTAAAGCAGACTAAGCCAACCCTTCCACCACCTTACTGCCACCACTCAATGCCGTTGTGCACACACCCCGTACCCCTTTGCCACCTCCTAATTAGAATATTCGTGGACCCACTTCACCTCACACCCCTCCCTGAGTTAAAAGATAGAGATAAGACTATCTTGTTTCATGGGTTGTGTTTAAGGTGCTTTCACGTATATAGAACTGTGGGTTGCTTAGCAACATACTTTTAATTCCTATAAGACCTCGTTTAGTTACATAGATTAGATAAGATGAGATAAGAAATTTGTGAATAATGATAAAATAATTTGTGAATAGTATTGAAATGGTTTGAGTTAAGATGGTTTATAGGGTTTTGGGAAAGGAGAGAAAAATATTATAAAGTTAAAATATTATTAGAATATAATTTTTAAATATAATTTTCATTTTGGGATTTGAAAAAGTTGAATTGTTTTTGTGTTTTGTTTGAGAGTTTAGAAAATTTGTAATGATTAGATGAAAAATTAAAGTTGAAAATTTGAAAATTTGAAATTGAAAAAATGTTTATGTTTGAATGGTGTTTGAATGTTGAGATGAGACTCAATGTGATGTGATGAGACCATCTGTGAAGTCAGTCGGGGCCCAAGTTACAAGAACTTTCCTAATCATGTGTATAAGGTCATAGGTTTGCATGAAATACCTGATGGAGATGAGTTTGCAAGGATTACTACGAGTTTGTATGAACTATATATTATAAGACTAATTTATTGAGTTAATGTACTTTTAGAGTTTATGGCATTAAGATGAATTGTGGAATGAAAATTATGTGGATATAGTTATTTTGGTGAAATGATATTTTTGATGTTTAATGGTTATTAATTTTAAGGACGTAAATTATTATGAAGTTTTGATGGTTAGGTGAATACGTGGGTCCAAATGAAGGTTATGGATCAATTAGGGGTCATAGTATTAAATTAGGGTTTTACATATGCCTGTTTTGAAGAAATGGTGAATTTTAAGAAGATTATGGGTTTATTTGTTTGAGGTATATGGTTAACGTGTTACGTTAGGCTTGACAGATTTGAGGTTAGTATGTGTAACAGGTTAATTTTATGAGCTTACGGATGAAAGAAATGTGATCACTGTTATCTTATAGGAGTTGTAAAAAAAAAATAAACCTTGAACGTAGAAGGAGTTGATAAAGAGTTCAAAGCTGACTCATAATTTTGTAAAAACTAAAATCTAATATCCTTTGTGATTTGTTTGAATAGATACAAGTGATTTTTTTTTTTAAATAATCATAATTCATTAATCATCAATGAGCAATACAAACTTTATCACTCAAAATAGCAAACATAACCTCACTAGGTCCTCCCTTAACCCAGACTGACTCAGAACTTAGCCCTTGTGCCAACTGTGCAGCAACATGAGTTGCCTTATTGCCATCCCTCTTTGTAAACTCTAACTTCCATCCCATGTGTCTTGATAAAATGAATTGAATGTCCTCAACCATTTGACCATTCCATGAACAATCTAAGTTTGCACCATGTCACCATGTATGCTATCAATCACATGTTTAGCATCTCCTTCAAAAATCACATGATGAAATCCCAGTTCATGGCACAACTGCAAGCCCCGAAGCAATGCATAGCATTCTGTCTGGAACATAGAGTTAACATATCTTCTAGGAGCAGCTAATACCACCTCTGCATCACCCCTACAATCTCTTAGAACAATACCAATTCCCATAAAGTTTTCATCAGATACAAAAGTAGGATCAAAATTAAGCTTAAAGAAAGGATCCTCAGCTGGTTTCCATAAGGTTCTTCCAATTGTTTGCATCTGGACTCCATTCCTAGTGTTTTGTTTCTTTTGAACCTGGGCAACCTCCTTATAAACAGCAATATCATCCAATGTAGACTGATGAGTGTAGCTGCCACTTGGAATTTTTGATCAAACACCCATCTGTTCCTTCTGATCCATAATTTATACATCATTGCAATTATTTGGTCTAGCTGTTGAGCTTCCAACCTTTGAAACAAATCCCTCCATATAAGTATAAAATCTCTATAAACTGTATGCCACTTCCTCACATGACTAACAGACTCACCCCATACATCAACTGCAACTGGACAAGTCCAGAGGACATGCAGTACTGTCTCATCCTCTTGAATGCAAACTAGACAAAGTCCATCTGCAGTAATCATTTCTTGCCAAGCTTGTTTTTGTAGGTAAAATGTTATTCAAAGCCTTCCACACAAATTGCTTCACCTTACTAGAAACCTGTAGATGCCAAAGTTTCTTCCACTACTCATCTCCAGTAGCCTCATAAGAAGACTGCCCCTTAAGCTCAATATCCACAAAGTATGCACTTTTGACAGAAAAAATCCCTTTTGAGGACTTTACCCATATTAACTTATCATTAGCACCCCTGATGCTAACTGGTAAGCTGTAGATCAACTTAGCATCTTCTGGAGTAAAAACTGCCTGTATCAAATTTGCTTTCCATATTCCCCATATCAAGCAAATCTGCCACTTTGCTTCATGAATCTATAATGTTTGGAGGTGTTTGTACCATATAAGTAGATGGTCTAGGAATCCACCTGTCATGCCAAATTTGAATATTCTCACAATTCCCTACACTCCACACAGAACCTGCCTTTATTAGGTCTAGTGAGGACCTAATACTTCTCCATATATGGGAAGGAGATGATCCAATTTTTGACTGAAGTAAGGGGCAGTTGCTATAATATTTGTGCTTATAAATCTGAGCTACTAAAGAGGATGGTTCATTTAAGAGTCTCCATAATTGCTTTGCTAGTAATGCTTTATTGAAACTGATTAAATTTCTGAATCCAAGACCACCCTTTTCTTTCACTTGTCCCATCATCTCCCAACTTTGCCAATGCACACCCATTTCTGATTTATTGTGATTTCACTGGAATTGAGCTAACACAGCTTCAATCTCTTTCAATAGAATAGAAGGAAGTTTGAACACACTCATGGTATACGCTGGGATAGCTTGCAGCACACTTTTAATAAATATCTCTTTCCCTAATCTAGATAGCAACACATATTTCCAGCTACAGATCCTTCTCCAAATCTTTTCTTTTAGACCTTGAAATGTATTATATTTGGACCTCCCAATAATAGTTGGTAAGCCCAAATACTTATTATAATTCCCACATGCCACTCCATTTGCAGACTAAATGATAAGTTCCTTTGCTTCTGGTTGTGTGTTCTTGTTGAACAGTAAAGAAGTTTTCTGTTTGTTAAGAGATTGACCAGACGCCCCTTCATACTTCATCAATATTTGTTCCACATTATACCATTCCTCTTGCTTAGCTCTACAGAAAATTACATAATCATCAGCAAACAAGAGATGATTGATCATTATGCCCCCTCTTGAAGCTGCTATCCCTTGAATAGCTCCTTGACTTTCAGCTTGTTGAAAAAGAGAATTCAGCCCTTCTGCACAAATAAAGAACAAATATGGAGACAATGTGTCCCCTTGGCATAATCCTCTTGAAGGAAGAATAATTTTCTCTGGAATCCCATTGGATTTGACTGAGTAACTCATTGTTTTGACACAAGACATTAGTAAACCAGTCCACGTATCACCAAAACCCAACTCGAGCAACATTGCCTTTAAGTAATCCCATTTCACTCTATCATATGCTTTAGCCATGTCTAATTTAATAGCCATACTGCCCAACTTACTTTTTTGTCTTGATTGTAGAGTATGTAAAATTTCATAGGCAACTATAACATTATCTGTGATAAGTCTACCTAGAATAAAAGCACTTTGATTCCAGGAAATGACATTAGACAGCACCCTCTTCATTCTATTGGCTAACACTTTAGAAATGGCAAGTCATTTCCATCTCGAATCTGTTTAATGGTATTTTTCTTCCTTCTTTGATTAACACATGCATGGTAAAATTTTATATTTCTGTCCCCTTTCTCAAGCCAATGTCTCTTTGCTCGTTGCTTCCATTTTAAATCTTGTTGTTCCAATAAGAATTCAAGCTCTTTGTGCAACTATTTTTGAGCCTGCATACTGCTTGCCTTCTCATCCTATTGTAACAATTTTATAGCTTTTGTCTTGTCCTTAATAGCCCTCAGTCTATCCCTATCCATGTTCCTGCTCCACTTTTTGAGGCCTTTGCTACATAGGTTTAATCTTGATTGCACTATGCTCATTTGAGTCATCCCCCCCATATGCTTATGCCATTCGGACTCTACGATACTACTGCAACCTTTTTCACGGCTCCAGGTTAATTCATACTTGAAACTACTAGGGATGACATTCACGGCTCCACTTTTTGAGGCCTTTGCTACATAGGTTTAGTTTTGATTGCACTATGCTCATCTGAGTCATCCCCCCCATATGCTTATGCCATTCTGACTCTACGATACTACTGCAACCTTTTCCACGGCTCCAGGTTAATTCATACTTGAAACTGCTAGGGATGACATTCGATGACCTTCTTGTATCCATACAGTTAAGCAAAAGTGGTCTATGATCTGAGCATATAGTAGTTAGAGTATCCAACTGATAATTATCAAAACAGTGCATCCATTTTTGATTGGCCAGTTGCCAATCAAGCCTCTCCTTGGTAAATGAATCATCTTCATGTCGATTAGACCAAGTGAACTTTGCCCCTCTCCATCCCAGATCAAATAAAGAGCCTTTATGAAGAACCTGTCTAAATGAAAACATTTGGCTCTCAGGCCTTGATCTGCCTCCCACTTTTTCATCTTGTGTCAAGATTTCATTGAAATCTTCAATAACACACCACCCCAAGTCTGTAGGTTTAAAAGAATTCAACAATTCAAAGCTATTCTTCCTATGAGCAACCTCAAGATGTCCATAAAAACAGGTTAACAACTAGCTAGTCCCCCTCAGATCATCTATAATAGCATTAATATGTCTTTGGGAATAATTCAAAAAATCTACTCCAACAGTCTGCTTCCATAATAACATGAGACCCCCACTTCTTCCAATAGACTCCACCACAATACACCCTTCAAAATTAAGCTTCCTTGCAACCAATTGAGCTCATTTATTATACAACTTGGTTTCTGTAAGGAAAACCACCTCAGGAACTTTTGCCTTGATTAAAAGGCTAAGGCTTTGAACTGTTCGGGGGTTCCCAAGCCCCCAACAGTTCCAACTTATGATTTTCATGATGACTGGCAAGGCTGAAAACTAGCCTCCGCCAATTCCATTGAAATAGCCATCTCAGACTTCCCTTTTGTTTTTAACCACCAACTCAGTAGATAAGTCATCATCCTCATCCACCAATCTCTTTTGACCAGATAATGGCTCCAGACAAAGAGATTGTTTATTATGAGACTGAGCCCTCCTCTTCCATTTTAGTGAACCTTTCTAATCATTTTGAATCTGTAGCTTCCCTTTGTCCTTTATTTTCTGTGGCAGTGAAATCAAAGGAGAGTTCATATTCGATAAAACTTGTGGCAATAGCTGAATCTTCTCACTGGGCCCTTCCACCTGTGTAGCTTTATGATGGTTTTCCATTGGGGGCCCATTACAGCCCAAACATTCACCTATATCCCCCTTTTATTTGTAACTATCAAATTACAAATAGCCTCACTTGAAACTGGATTAGCACTATTGTCCACTATCTTCGCACCAAACTTCCCCAAACCACACTCCTCTATCTTATGCCAATCTCCACATCCATAATCCATTCCTGATCCAATCTTCTCAGTCAAATTTGAATTGTCGTTAACCTTGCTAACCCCGTAACTACCACCTCCATCTACAACCTTTTGCAATTCTTTCCCTAGCACCGATGATTGACCACTGTGATCAGAGCTCTCTACAAATCCTTCTTCACCACGTGAGGCTTGTTTGTCTATCTCCCTTCCATCCACACTATCAAATCTTGACACATAAGAAGGCTTCCTTCAAAAACCTGCCTCAGCAAGAAGCCATGCACCAAACTGCATGGCTAACTCTCCCTCCCTCCCCTTAGTCGAACTCTTTTTTTGATAACCAGAGGCTGCATGTATTAAACAACCGCACTTAAAGCATAGTTTTGGTAAATTCTCATACTGAAAGTGAACCCATATTTTCCTTCCTAAAGAATTAATGCATTGCCCCCGTGCAATAGGCTTCTGTAAAGGTAACTCAATCTTGACCCTTAAGTATTTGGCCCATCCTACTCCATCCTCCATCGTATATCTAGATCAATGACTTGGCCAATAGATGCTCCAATAAACAACCCATAATCCCTCGTTATCATACCAAGTGGTAGATTGTGAATTTGAACCCAAAAGACTTCAGATTCAAACACAACATGTGAAGGTAGCATAACACCATCAAATTGCCGTAGTGCGAACAACGCATTGTCAAAGAGCCACGATTGTCCCTAAAAAGTTCTCTCTTTATCAGCATGGGTTGCAAAGGTCATCACAAAGGTATTCCAGGCAACTTCCTGAAACTTTGCCTTCTTGTTGATCCTCCATATTTCCCCTGTAGCATTCACCACCACCTCTTTCCCTACTGCACGATCTAAGCAAACTTGGCCAATTAGATTCCTCTGCCCTTTAAGCCTTACATCTTCATCATCCCCTAATGGGAACTCCAGTATAGCCTCCTTCTTCACAGACAAACAAGGATGTTTCCACCTTTGTTCAAGCTCTTCCATTTCACCACTCATTGAAACCTCACTCACAAATAAACTCTCACCTCCTCCTATGAAATCGCCTGGGACCCGTAGCTGAGAGAGGAGACTAGATTTTATGAGCAATACAAGTGATGATTTGATTTTATATATTTGAGTGAAAAAAACATACTTTAGATATTTTCTTAAAAAGTAGTTTTAACAATGATATTTTCCATGATAACAATATTGATTTCTAGATTATTATGTAGATGTTTGGAAAGAATCAATTATAATAAATACATTACTATAAATTAATAAGGTGGATTCCAAAACCTTAGTTCCTTCTCCATTAGTAGTTTATTCATTGTTTAGATTAATTTGCATCTTTAAAATTACTTTAGATCTTTTATTGTGATTAGTTTATTAAATTAATTATTTCTTTCTTTGATTCATTAATTGTTTAGCTCTTAATTTATTGTAGAATTCATTTTTTTAACTAGATTAGAATTCACTTAGTTTATATTTAGTTGGGTGTATACGTTTTTAATAGTTCTTGTGGGTTCGACCTTTTCTTACTAAACTATACTTCAGTACGGTTCTTGCACTTACGAGTAGGGCTGTAAGCTGGTCGGTCCTGACTGGAGAAATTGACCGGACCGACAGGTTTGGTTTGGACCGACCCGACCAGAAGTTGGGACCGGTTGGTCTTGGTCCGAGAAATTCCATTTTTCAGTTTTCGGTCGGGTTCCGAGGTGGGATGTTTTTGGACCGGACCGATCGAATAGGAAAATATATATTTTTAATTTTTAAATATATTATTTTATATAATAATTGTATAATTAATTATGTAGTTTTCATCTAACCTATCACCATTAACAGTAAAAAATTTTAAATATGTAATTACAAATTAATATTCTATTAATTAACTAATGTATATTATCAATTAACCTATCACCAATTCACCATTAACTAATTACTAACATCTACATCTATGATCTAATTAATGTTATTAAATATTTTTTTGTAAAATACCTAAGTTGTAAGTAAATATAAAGAAATTACAAATATTATTGTAAATTGTAATTAACTAATGTATGATATCGATTAACTAATCTATCTCCAATTCACCGTTAACTAATTACTAACATCTACATCTATGATCTAATTAAAGTTATTAGATAATTTTTTTGTAAAACACCTAAGTTGTAAGTAAATATAAAGCAATTACAAATATTATTGTAACTTATAATTAACTAATGTATGATATCAATTAACTAACCTATCACCAATTCACCATTAACTAATTACTAACATTTACATTTATGATCTAATTAAAGTTATTAGATAAATGTTTTGTGAAATGCCTAAGTTTCAAGTAAATATAAAGCATGTATGGACGGGGACCTATGGATAATTCAATTATATATGTTTTATATACAAAATGTAAAAAATTTAATATAGCTCATTATGCATTAACTATCATAGTACATTGACATACTCTAAATTAGTAATAAATTAGCAATTAACATCATTGATATAATTATAATTAATTATTTTTTTTCTGAGTTAGTTACATAATCTACATTAATAATTCACTTAATTTTACTTTAATAATTTAAATAATTTTTTTATTAATTTATTTGAAAAAAAAGAAGAAAAAAAAAAATAATTGGACCGGACCGAACGGACCAATCAGACCGATAGCTACTGGTCCAGTCCAGTCCCTATGGATGTCCAATCTGAGGAAAATGATGGACCAAAATTTTCAGTCCATCACCCCCCCCCCCCGGACCGGACCGACCAATTTACACCCTTGCTTGTGAGTATAATTAAAATTTGACAATAATAAATATGAATGTAACAGAATGTGATTGTGAATGTGACTGCATGATTGATATGTTTTCATATGTTTACAGTATCAAGCAGGTTTTATTGAATATTTCACTCTTTTTTGTTTTATATGTGTGACTATCCTAGGTGATGTTAAAGTGAGATTTGATCATTTGAGGCTATAGGACGAGACTTGGCTTAGGAAAAAGAGGCAGAGGCCTAGATCACGTAAAAGGTTTTCATTTATGATTCTTATTGTACAAAGTTTGAGAAATTTGTATAAATGCTTCCACATACTCTTTTAATTTTGTAAAGTACGTCATGTTACTTTTAGGAAAGTGAATATTTTGTACCTGGTGCTTCATTGAGAAGAAAAGAGTTTTTTTAAAGGCAATGTTGGTAGCACACCATTCCCTCTATTTTTTGAAATCCACATTATGTCGTAACCTTATGGGGACCAGATGTTACAACAGATGTTAGGTTTAGAACATAAAAATCCTTGTAAATTCTATGGTTACTTTCCTAGATAACAAACGACAAGGATGAGAGGATGTGAGGACCATGCCAGCATAAGGAGACAGACCATTAATTGAGTGTGAATGGAAAGCAAAGACGAGAGCCACTCCATTGGTTTGGTGAAAAATAGTTGCAGTGTAGCAAAGTGTAACTAATCCAGCATATGGGTGAGCAATACTGTATAGAAACTCTGGCTAACACGTTCCAACACAAGGTGATAAAAAGATTTTTTACCTTATGGTAGGCGAGCTAGAAAAGCCACAAGCACATAGGCGAGAATGAGGAGCTGAAAAGGCTCATAGTTCTATAAGGCACCATTTGTACGAAGGTGAGGAGCAAGCCTAAGGTGAGCAACGGTCAAGGACAAGACCCTTGCAGACATACGAGAATTCTGGGATAACACGAAAATGTTCAAAATGTGGTGGTGTCATATGCATAAGCCCACACTCTATCTAAAGAGTCATATTCGAAGTGTGTCTGCAAAAAAGGTTATGACTGGACAAATCATATTATTTGAACCCAAAGGTGTGGTCCAGAACCATGTGAGAGACTCTCACTCAAAGAGAGACTGAGACTTGGACATAAGGCATGACGTAAGGACGTGCAAAGCATGCCTTGCCAATCTATCTCTGTCATCCTCCAATAGGATGGCTGAGACTAAAGAACTCCTATTCAAGCACACATCTAGAGTTAGGACACCTGACGATCCCATTCTATAAAAGGCTTAGGGTAAAAGCCAAAATCTCACTTTTGAGATCGCAAACACCTGAGTG
Organism: Juglans microcarpa x Juglans regia; assembly: GCF_004785595.1. NCBI lineage: Eukaryota > Viridiplantae > Streptophyta > Magnoliopsida > Fagales > Juglandaceae > Juglans > Juglans microcarpa x Juglans regia. The sequence continues at coordinate 16,617,655 of NC_054597.1, read as the reverse complement.
CCCATGTAGTCGGAAGAAAGCAATTGACTTCAAAGGAGGCAATGAAAGAAGCAGCGCATTGCCATCGTAATTCTAAGGCAGTGAGGTAGGTTAGTTTCTAACATGGTGATGAGGAATGAGGATGTTATGGAATTTGTCATATGCATACTCTGTAATCTCCCCCTTTCTAATCAAGAAATAATGTTTTTGCAATTGTGATTATGAATATTTCTACTTCGTCTTTGCTGAGATTTTAAATGCGATTGTTTTTGGTGTTATCTTTGTGTGAGTAATCTTATTGTGTATTGATCATCATGGATGGGAATGAGGATTCTCCGGATCATTCCTGCAGTGTGTTGCCACGAGTTTTATAGACGAGGGAGAACCCTCGTGATACTTGGGGCGGAACGGTATCGAGTTGGCCTCATGATAAGTGTTATTTTTATGTAGTTTTTATTACTATTTTATTTATGAGAAGTGTCAATTTTTCTTTAATTCTACTGATCTTATTTATATATATTTTTCTTTATTTTCATGGATTTGAAGGAATGAGAAGATTTAGTGCAAAATGAGAGCATTTAGGTACAAAAGAAGAGACTATGAGAGGCGATGAGATCTAAAGACAGACTACGAAAGGCGATGAAATCTGAAGAGAGTTGAGGAGATTTGGGCGAGAAGACTCTCCTTTCGGTAGGCGAGGAGACCCAAGGGCGACCTAGATTGGGCGACTAGTTTGGTCAATGAAAGTTGAACTTAAATGACTGCGACAAGTCTAAATGACCAACTTAACTAACCAACCTAAACGATATCGTGGAGAACAACTAGCAAAGGCAAGCACCTTTACCGCTCGGTAGGTTGGTGAGAGAAGTTTTTCATCTCAGTTAGGAACCTTACATCTTGGCCATTGGGCGAGGAGACCAGTTATATTTAGCGTACACGACATCTATCCGGTGGGACCCTTCCGAGTTCTTCAATCAATTTGCTGACCACCAAATCCTCCTGAATTTCGCAAATCAAGCTGCTTATTACTGAATCTTCCATTTTAGATAATTTCGTTATTCTTTGGATAATTTTTTTTTATGTTAATATTTATCTTTAGAAACTATTTTTTAGATCTTTAGGTCAGATTGTAGTTGAATTTATCTTGTTTCTAGATTTAAGTTTTGACATCTATTTAATCTTGGCGTGTGGGATGAATAAGGGTCTAAGTATTAATCTCCAATAGTCTAAAGATTATTCTTTAAGTTTATTTCGAGGAGGTGGATCTGGAAGGCAGAGGCGAGAGCCGCTTGCTTCATCAACTAACTCAAATGAAGAACACTAGTTTTATTTTATTTTTTTCAATTTCATGATGAGCTAATTTTATTTCCTAAATTTTTGATGTAGTCAAACATTGAACATACAATTTATATTCTGAGTTATTTTATTTTCAATATTTTTATCATTGAGTGTTTACTCTTTGTTCTTGCTGCTTGTAATTTTCTAGCTAATTATTGTTCAATCTAATGAATCACAATGAGACCGATAAGTGATTTGTGATTAGAGCTCTAAGATTAAGCACCATTAGTTGTGCAAAAATAGAAATACTTTATCGCGATTAGTGTCATTTTTAAGAAAAATCCAAAGAACTTAATGAATCTCCAGCTAATTAAATTCACATAGAGATATTGAGTTATTTATTGGAGATATTTTTAGTATTGTTCGAGAGAAAATATTGAATAGTTAAGGAATTTTTATAATCAACTTGAGATAACTGGAATTCTTTAACATGGAAGAATAAATTGTGTGGGATTCACTTAGTGAAATTAAACGCTTTAGATCTATTATAATTATCTTTGAAATCTTAATTTTAATGCTCTTTTCTTCAATTTAATTTAGATAATCTATTCTTTAAATTTCATTTTTTCAAATAGTAATTAATTTAGTAAATTTCAATACTCAATAGCATAATAAATCTCTATGGGTTTGACATGAATTTTCTTTAAAACACTTTACTACATGTTACGATTCTGTGCACTTGCATATATTTTCAACATAACAAGTGTTTGGCATCATTGCCGGGGATTAATTATTTGTTATTGATATTGCTACTAGCTGGATTGTTACTAATTTGGATTTTATTTTATTTATTTTTAAAAGTTGTTTAAATAGACCCCAGTTTTGCTTTTCTTCTATTTTTATTTTAGGATTTAGAAGTGTACGCCCCGATCTAAACCATTAGAGCCTACACTTTTCGAGTCCGTGATTGAAAGAACTTTACATAGAATCAATAAAAAGAAGAAGCAAGTGGCTTCTGGATCTGCATTCACCTTGGATGATCAAGATAATAAAGCTTTGAGGGATTATGCTATGCCCTTTGTCAATGGGGCAACATCTAGTATAAGGCGGCCAGCTATACAAGCCGATAACTTCGAGATCAAGCCGACCATCATTCAAATGATTCAACAAACCGTGCAGTTTGGAGGGCTATCACAAGAGGATCCTAATGTCCATATTGTAAATTTCTTAGAAATTTGTGATACTTTTAAATATAATGGAGTGACAGATGATGTGATTCAATTAAGACTTTTTCCTTTCTCACTTAGGGAAAAAGTAAAAACTTGGTTGAACTCTTTGCCGCTTGACATCATCACCACTTGGGAAGAGTTGGCACATAACTTTTTAGCAAAATATTTCCCTCCGCTCAAGATAGCGAAGTTAAGGAATAATAGAGCTGAATTATTAGCTCTGTTGTATGGCCTTAAAACTTGCAAAGCTCTTGAGGATTGGTTACGTGGAAGTTGAAGTAGACTTGCAAGTGGTGGTTTCATGGTGGAAACAACGGAGATGTGGAGTTTGCTATGTTGAGGATTTTTGGGAGGAGATTCTTGGTCTTTTGGATTCGATTGTATGTTCTGTATGTCATGTCTTCAGAGAGGGTAATAAAGCTGCTAATTGGCTTGCAAAGTATGGTGCACTTGGTCATCACATGGAGCAACAAGTGATTGGGGTAGTGCCGAGGTTGCTGAGAGGTTTAATCCACTTGGGCAAGCTGGGTCTTCCCTTGTTACGCTGTTGCTAATTTTTATTGCTTTTTTTGTTGCTTTTTTCACTTTTTATTCAGGCTTGTTTAGTTTTTTCGAGTATTGTTGGTTTTTCGTTTTAGGCTTGTTAGAATTTGTTTTTTGCTGGTTTTATTAGGTTGTTTTGGCTTATTTTGACACTTGGTTTTGGGTTAGTTTATAGCGTTATATCTTGTAAATCTCTAAGTGTAATGATATTACCATGTTATTCCTCTGCCATAAATGAGGGGTTATTAATAAACTTGGAACGAGACCGCTATATGTGTGGCTACCGACTCTTCTTTAAAAAAAAAGGTTCTTCTTTAAAAAAAAAAAAAAAAAGAGTTAAGGAATGATATTACTACCTTCATCCAATGTGAGGCTGAATCATTATATGAGGCATGAGAGAGATACAAGGATTTATTGAGAAAGTGTCCTCATCATGACCTTCCGGCATGGCTTCAAGTCCAAACATTCTACAATGGTTTGGGAACTACAAAAAGGTCTTTGGTTGATGCAGCAGCTGGAGGGGCTCTAATGAGTAAATCTCATGAAGCAGCTTATGAACTTTTGGAGGAATTCACATCAAATAATTATCAATGGCCTTTAGAAAGAGCAATGCCGAGAAAGGCGGCTAGAGTTTTTGAACTTGATTCTATTACTACATTGGCGGCACAAATGACGACTTTATCTAAACAACTAGGTAAGATGAATGTTAATGCTATTCAAACTAATGTTGTTTGTAATCATTGTGCAGGACATCATTCAAGTGTAGATTGGCAAGTGGGGAATCCTTTTGCGCAATCGAGTTACGAACAAGCTAATTACGTGTCTAATTTTCAACGTCAAAACAATCCTTATTCAAACACGTTCAATCCTGGATGGAGAAATCACCCCAATTTTTCTTAGAGCAACAATCAAGAGGTAGCTAGACCACCTAAACAGTTTCCCCAGCAAGAGAAAAAATCGACACTTGAGGATGTGTTTATACAGTACATTCAAAAGACTGATATGGTGATCTAAAACAACTCGACTTTAATCTGCAATCTTAAGGCACAAATTGGTTAGCTCTCAAACACGCTTACTAAGAGCACAGCAGGGACTTTGCCGAGCAACACTGTGACCAATCTGAAAGAACATGTTAAAGCCATAACATTGAGAAGTGGGCAGACATATGACCAGCTACAAACAGTAAGTATCGAGAGAGATGAAGAAGCTTCCAAAAAAGTGGAGTCTGAGATGAAGGAAGCTGATCCGAGGTGAAAGAAGTAGAGTGAGATGCAACCGACCGGCAAACTGAGAAGACTAAGGAGAATAAAGGGGCTTCAAAACCCAAGAAATCCAATGAGTTTATATCTGAAACTTATTCTCCTTCAATTTATGATTTCCAAATTACTTTTCCACAAAGATTAAGAAAAAATAAGATTGATAATATGTTCTGTAAATTTCTGAGTATATTTAAGCAATTGTATTTTAATATTCCTCATGTTAAAGTCTTAAAGCAAATGCTAAATATGCAAATTTTTTTAAGGATGTATTATCAAACAAGCGGAAGTTGGAGGAGCATGAGACTGTAATGCTGACCGAGGAGAGGAGTGCAATTTTACAAAAGAAGCTGCCACCTAGGTTGAAAGATTCGGGGAATTTCATGATCCCTTGTACTATAGGAAACTCCTATTTTGATAGAGTTTTATGTGACTTAGGGGCAAGTATTAATCTAATGCCTTTCTCTATTTTCAGGAAACTGGGTCTTAGAAAAGCAAAGCAAACCACCATCTCTCTACAGTTGGCGGATAGATTTATTAAATACCCTAGATGACTCATTGAGGATGCACCGGTGAAAGTTAATAAGTTTATTTTCCTGGCCGACTTCATTGTGCTCGATATGGAGGAGGAATACAACTTTGATACTAGGCCGACATTTCCTTGTGATAGGGAGAACCTTAATTGATGTACAACAAGGGAAACTCATTTTGAAGGTCGGCGAGGAGCAGGTCACTTTTGATGTATTTAAATATATGAAATTTCCTCCTGAGGTACATTCTTGTTTTCAAATAAGTGACCGACACTTGGTAATGGGCTATGAGACTTATGGAGTTGAATTTCCAAATGTACCATTTGAGTTATGTCTTACTTACTCTATGTCTATTAAATTTGAATATGAAGAGGTTAGGGAGTGTGAGAGATATTTAGAAGCTACACCATCATTTCCTCCTTCAATAAAACCTAAAGTGGATGAACTAAACTCATCTCGGCCGACATCTCCAAGTTAGGAACCACCAAATCTTGAACTCAAACTGCTTCCGTCAAATTTAAGTTACGCTTTCATAGGCCAAGACTCTAACTTTTCCAGTTATTATTAACAACTGCTTGAGTGATGTAGAGGAGGAAAAATTGCTGAGAGTCGTGTGGGAACACAAGATGGCCTTGGGTTGGACCATTTCGAATATCAAAGGAATTAGTCCTTCAATTTGCATGCACAAGATTTAATGGAGGATAATTTTAATCCGATCGTCCAACCCCAGAGGAGACTGAATCCATCCATGAAAGAAGTGGTGCATAAAGAAGTACTGAAACTGTTAGATGCCAGGATTATCTATCTGATCTCGGACAGCGCATGGGTAAGTCCGGTACAAGTCATCCCAAAGAAAGGTGGGATAACCGTGTTCAATGACAACAATGAACTTATATCAATGCGGACGATCACGGGATGACGAGTATGCATAGATTATATAAGACTTAATGATGCTAATCGGAAAGACCATTTCCCATTACCTTTTATTGATCAAATGCTAGAAAGACTTACAAGCCATGCTTACTACTGTTTTCTAGATGGATATTCCGGTTACAATCAAATAGCCATTGCTCCCAAGGATCAAGAGAAGATCATTTTCACCTGTCCTTATGGCACTTTTGCACATAGGCGCATGCCTTTTGGTCTTTGCAGTGCGCCAGCCACTTTCCAAATATGCATGATGTTCGTCTTCTCGAACATGTTGGGAAAAATTTTAGAAGTCTTCATGGATGACTTCTCGATTTTGGTCACTCTTTTGATAATTATTTATCTAATTTATCTTTGATTTTGCAGAGATGCAATGTGACAAATCTTGTTTTAAATTGAAAAAAATATCACTTCATGCTTGAGGAGGGAATAGTGCTTGGCCACCACATTTCCTTCAAGGGAATTGAGGTCGACCGAGCAAATATAGAAGTTATTGATAAACTCCCACCACCGACCAATGTGAAGGGCGTGAGAAGCTTCTTGGATCACGCCGGGTTCTATTGTCTATTTATCAAGGATTTTTTCCAAATTACTAAACCTCTCTGCAATCTGTTGATTAAAGATACTTGGTTTGAGTTTTCTGATGAATGCTTGCATGCTTTTGAAACATTGAAAAATATATTAATTTCAGCACCTATCATTGTATCACTAGATTGTAATTTAGCTTTTGAATTAATGTGTGATACTATAGGGGCTGTTTTGCGGTAGAGAAAAGATAAAAAAATTTCATGTTATTTATTATGCAAGTCGGACCTTAACTGAAGCTCAACTTAATTATCCTAGTACTAAGAAAGAATTGTTAGCGGTTGTGTTTGCCTTTGACAAAATTTGTTCTTATTTGATAGATTCAAAGGTGGTCGTTTACACCGATCACTCCACTCTTAAATACTTGCTGTCAAAGAGGGATGTCAAACCGAGACTGTTAAGATGAATCTTGCTCTTACAAGAGTTTGATTTGGAAAGAAAATATAAGAAAGCTACTGACAATGTAGTTGCCGACCACTTATCTCATCTTGAGCTTAAAGAGGCGGCTAGCAAGGAGAAATTTCCAATTAATGAGACCATCCTGGATGAATAATTAATGGCTATAGAAGTCGTTCCATGGTATGCCGACATTTGGTGTCTATAATTCTACCGACCGAGATGACATATCAAGAAAAGAAGAAGTTATTCTCCGACTTGAAATATCATTTTTGGAGGAACCTTTTCTATACCGGCATTGCGCGGACCATATAATCAGGAGATGTGTGCCAGAGGAGGAGATGGAGAGCATACTCAAACACTATCACTCATTGGAAGTGGTTGACCACTTTGGTGGAGCAAAAAGGGCAATGAAATTTTTACAATGCACCTGTTATTGGCCAACTATTTTTAAAGACTTTTAATTTTGTTAATTTATGTGATCATTGTCAAAGGGTTGGCAACATTTATAGGAAACATGAGATGCCTTTAAACAATATTTTAGTGGTTGAATTGTTTGATGTTTGAGGTATAAATTTCATGGGTCCTTTTCCTTCCTCATATTCTAATAAATTTATTTTGGTAGCTGTAGATTATGCCACCAAATGAGTGGAAGCGGTTGCCTTACCGATCAATGATGCAAAGGTCGTAGTGACTTTCCTACGGAAAAATATATTTTCTCGATTCGGCACTCCAAGGGCCATAATCAGTGATGGCGGGAAGCAATTTTGCAATCGCTAATTTGAAGTGCTACTGACTATGGAGTTACCCATCACGTGACGACACCATACCATCCTCAAATGAGCGGCCATGTCAAGGTGTCTAATCAGGAGCTGAAGCGCATACTTGAGAAGACCGTGAGTATCTCTCGAATAGATTGGGTGAGAAGGTTGGATGATGCGCTATAGGCCAATTGGACAACATTCAAAACACAGATCGGGATGTCGCCTTATCCGCTCGTTTATGAAAAAGCATGTCATCTACACGTGGAGCTAGAACACAGAGCCTTTTGGGCTACGAGAACACTGAACTTTGATTTACAAGTGGTTGGCAAGAAGAGAATAATGCAAATCAATGATATGGATGAGTTCCGCAATAATACTTATGAGAATTCTCGGATTTACAAAGATAAAACTAAAAAATGGCATGATAAGCATATTCTAAGAAGGGAATTTGAAGTCAGGTAGAAAGTTTTATTTTTTATCTCAATACTTCGACTCTTCCCAAAAAAGTTGCGCTCTCGGTGGTCAGGACCATTTGTGGTGACCCGTGTATTTCCCTATGGGACGGTTGAAGTCCATCATGAGAAAAAATGGACATTTAAAGTAAATGGTCAGAGATTAAAACCCTATGTGGATGGAGACTTTAACTTAAAAAAGTGTTCCATTAATCTCGCCAGTGATAAATGATGAGAGGATAATGTCTAGTTATAGACTTTAAATAAAGCATTTTTTGGGTGGCAACCCAAGTTTTTATTTCTTTTAAGCTTTATTTTTTTTAATTCTACTATTTTGCCTTCATCTTGCAGGAATGAAGAGACCGGGGAAATCTCCAAGGGGTACATGGCTACACTTTCAAGAAAAATATTCAATTGGAAGAATAGAAAAAAAAAAATCAGGAGAGCATCTCTTACCTTCTCTCATTCTCTTCTTTAGTTTTTCTTCCACTTTCCCATTGAGGACAATGTAATATTTAAATTTGGGGGAAATGAAATTATTTTATTTATTTCAAAAAAAGAATAATAATAATAATAATAACAACAACAATATAGTTTGATGAATAAAATGCCAATGATAAGAATATAATTAAAATTGATTATAATTTCTAGAAAAAATCTCATTGCTTAAGTCTAGTTGTTAATTCTTTACTTGAACTTGCTTAATGTAATATCTGAATCCTACCACGTGGGTCTCTACGTCATCTACTAATATTTTTAAGTCAATATTTTGAAATAAGGATTTTTATTATTTTATTATCTCATTATTTATTTTAAGGAGTGTGTGCTTTTATTTTTATGAAGGTCGTGAAAAAGAATAATTTAAGAATATATTTTAAGACTTTATAATATTTTTCTTTAAGCCTTCTATTTTTTATTTAATTGAGAAGTGACCCAAACCCTTTCAACCCTTGGACGGGTTGGTAGAAGAAAATATCTCCCAAGGTTTAATCCTAACCGTTCAGCCCCTTCGCTTGTGAAACAAGCCTATTGACTTTCCATCCCTTCTTCACCCGTCGACTTCCTCAAAAAGCTAAGTGAATTCTTCATTCGTCTCCTACACGCTGGGTTCAAGAGGCAAGAGAAAACAAAATCATCTCATTTCCCTTTACCCCACCGACGGCTTCCAAGACAAAAACCAGAAAAAACTCTTCTTCACTCCTCTTCACCGTCGATTCCAAGGCACACGAGGGAGAGAGCAACTCCTCAAGCTTTCATCCACACAAAAAACCCTTCGGTTTCTCCTAATCGCGCTACCTCTCTCATTTCTTCTAGCCGATTCCTCCCATTTTTGTACACTTAAGCTTCCACCGAAAGTCTTCAAGGAAAGATCCACCGTGTAAGTGGATTTCTATGGCTTCAATTTCTAGTTTCGAAATCTTAGACCTATGGTTTTAATTAGGGTTTGTTTTGTGAAATTTCTCTGTTGTTTCAGCCTAAAACTTTCGGGTTCTTCTTCCTTTTTCGTGGCTGTGCTTTCTGTGGCTTCAAGAGGGACCCAATCAGGTATTGTGCTTCCATGAGAAATTTTGTAAATTGAGACTTCAGAATCTATGGGACCCGATTGCTGTGTAGTGAGTTGGGTTTTCTCTTTTTCCCTCTATTGGTCACTTTGGTTGGGTGGTAGCCGAATAGAGGAATGAATATGTTTGTGAGATATGCTCTACTCTGTTTTGGTGTTCCAGCCGTGTGGGTGTGTGTGTTCTGTTTTATGGTTCTAGTTGTGTGTGCTGTTTTATGGTTCTAGCCGTGTGTGTGTTTAGGCTTTGTTTTGAGGGGTTCCAACCGTGTGTTACACAAAGCAAAAATAGTAGTCCATCCTTGTGTTTTATCAAAGCTTAAGCCATGTTTTAATTTATTAAAGTTATGCCTTTACATGTTAATTTTATGGAGTTAAAGTTTATAGTTTTAGACATGTTTTCCCTAAGATTTATGGCCTAAGTAAAGCCACTAAGACTTTTAAATCAAATTAGTAAGCTTATCTCAAGAATTATTATTTTGCCAAGAGTTGTGTTTCTTTATTTGTACTATTTTCAGAATATATGTACATAAGGTTTCTTGAGTATTTACTACTCTTGAGATATTAAAGTATATGATTGAGTTTTGGTTGAGTAAAGGGTGTTTAAGACCATGAAAGCATTGAGGATTTGCTAGCTGTCCATGTATTATGGAAACTTAAAAATATATTCTGTTTTGGAAGCTTAAACCAGCCCACTTAACCTTGCTTAACTTCACCCCTTCTTGGTTTAACTAAAGATAAACTTTAGCATGAAAAACCATTGAGGAATAAGTGACAAAAGTCGACTCTTTTATGAGTATTACCCCTTGTTGGATCTATCTTCCACATGATGATGCAAAACTGTCAAAATGCCTTTCCTTATGAAATTCCAGATTTATAGTACCTCTTCGTTCCTTACCTCTTCCTAAATAAATCCCTACCGTCACCGATCCCTTGTGTATAAAATAGTAGTCTTTAAAAAGGGACAACAAGCCATCTTCGTACTTTCATGGGTTTCTTAAAGATTGGAATAAGGATACTAAGGGTTGAATTAGTGCCATATTGTAGCTAAATGGGTTAAGGAAAACATTTTAGTTCCAATATGGGATTAAGTGAGCACGTGAGGATGTCAGATAGAAAGACTTGATATGAACGAATTTTTAATACGTTCATTTCATTTTATTGGACAGGAGTCTATTTCAAGAATCAAGGAACTTAAGTGTAAATCATCGAGGTAAGTAGCTATGACCATACTCCTTACACACAAAGCTCTTTTATGAAAAAGTTTCTCTCTCTCCTTCCAAATGTTTCTCTTATGAAAGAATAGATGCATGTATAGTATGTATAAGCCTTTCTTGGTAACCCCTGTTAAGTACCTCAATAATTATCATTGTGTGTATGTAAAGTAATGCATCATGAGATTTTATGCATGCTCTCTCTTAAGTAATTATGCCTTACCTATATGTAGCATGACATGGAACATTCTTTTTAAAGAAATGCATACGCACTGGCATTAAATGAAGATAATGAAAACGTGATTTTTCTAATGAAAGGAAAGGAAAAGAAATGAAAGCATGAATGTATGAATGTACGTAACGGCCATATGAATAAAAGGGTACCAAAAGAATGGCAGATTGCAATGCCGGGTAAGTAGTACTGGTAGTACACCCGGTGCTGCCTCCTATAAAAAGGGATTCCTAACCTGTGGCCACGGGCGAGATCCAGGTCTAAAAGACCGCTAACCCCAACACACAGGGCGTAATAGTGTGTACTGGCCTATGAAAGTGGAATGTAAAGTAAAGAATGCACTTAGGAAATATTTAAGCATGAAAGTATAGCTATGCCTTAGACTGTTTATGCATGAAAAGATAGTTAATTCTTAAATTATTTATGCATGAAAGTGATGGCAAGAATTGTAAATGTTATGTATGCATGTTTTCAAAAGAAAGGATTATGTGAGTAATAAGTTAACGGCATGGTGTACTGAGTATTAGACTCATTTTGTGTTTATGTTTTAAACGTCCAGGTACAGACGATGAGGCTGTGGAGCAGGGCGCTGCGGAGGAGGGTGGAGCTGATGCTTAGGGTCTCCCTGATGGTTTGACCATGATGAAGATAGTTATGTTTTCATTTTATGTTCTATGATGGGTCCCATGTCGGGATGTTTTGTTGGTTTGACTTATAAACAATATGCCTATGCGGATGATGTAAATACTATGGTGGGGTGATGGTAATGGCATAACTTCTATGGTGGGGTGATGGTAACCCCACATAAGATGGTTAAATGCCTTTTGTATGGTTTGTAGGGACTGAGTCCCCTTTCCTTAGGACTGTTATGTTTGGTAAATGGATGATGGACTCTGAGAGTCCTTTATTCAGAATATTAAAGAAACTGTTTATCAGGTATCCTTGTTAAATTAGAAGTACAGAGTGCAGGCACGACATGTTCACGCATGTCCCTTTCTACAAAAAGAAAAAAAATTAAATATACATAAGTATATACATAGACATAAGAATAATAATAAATAAAATAGCACTAATAATAATAAGGAAAGAACAGGTCACGCGTCGTGATCCCGTTCTAGTAATAGGACGGGGTTGTGACACTTAATTTGATAATTTTTTATGTTCAATGAATGCTTATAATGATCATTAATCGTTTTGCATATCTAGAGAAATTTTATATGAATTTTATGAATTTTTATGGTCTCAACTTACTATAGAACTTGTTTGATTATACTCAATGTGAAATCCTAGACAGAATATTACTGGGAAAATGATTAAGATATTATTTGGACTGATTGAACCTTTCAACCTTATCTATTTATTATCTTTATCTCTAGTCACCCCTTTGGGCTTTATTGAATTATATTTTGGCCTTATATTTTTATTTTCTTTCTTGTAAACCTCATATTGCCTACCCTATTTGAGCTTAAGCACTGATTTCCTTACATTTCAAGAGAACTAAGTTTATACAAAGTTATAGACTTACAAGAGCATGAAAGACAAGAAAGGTAGAAGGTCTACAAGTAAAGTTAATTATAGCCATACTATCAAAATTATAAGTTTGGGGTGTGAAAAGCCAACTCGTCTACTGTGTGGCTGATAAAATAAGGCCGACGAGAGTCATCCACTAAGATAGAAAAAAATGTATGGTTTATTTCAAAAAAGAAAGAAAGAAAATAAATTCTGACCTACTGGATAGAGGTGTAAAGAAATAGATGCTTGAAAGTACAATAAAGAGAGGATTGTGAGAGATTCCCAACGATTGAGAAGAGATGCTTGTGTTAGAAGTGAGACTACTCTATTTGTTCTGTTTGTCTTTAAACTTAAGTTCTCTTGCTTTGTTTGAATTCTACATTTTCTTTGTAGCCGTCACCCTAGCCTTACATTACAAGCTTAATAAAGACCTATTGATCCCTGGTGATAGTTTCTGTTCTACATTAGTGGAGGGTGATTTGAAAAGCAAGTCCATGGAGTTTGTAGAAATTCATTATTTATTAAAAAATTCTATAGACAACCGCGTTGCGTCCCTACCGTGGCATCAGTGCCCATGAGGCAAAATGAAAACGGAGTCATTTCAAATAAACCGCAATCCCTCCTTTGTTCTCCCCTTTCCCTCTCTGGTTTTTTCTTTCCTTCGATTTCTCCACCTTTCAAATCCCATTTGAGTATAACTCCAACTGCATGTGCATACATCAGAAGGAACGTCACTTAATAACTTGAGGACCAAAGTCACCTTAGCAAGCCCTGCAGATCTTTCAGCTTCAGACTCTAATTTCATTATCTCATCGACCTTTGATTTACCTTTTACCTTTGTAGCAGGTCATCAACCTCCATAGAAGATAATTTACTCACACCAACTTCGTGGTTTTTTTGTAAATCGTATTTTAACACTATATCAAGAAGTTGATCGATTACTTGTGTAACACCCCGTATTTTAGTGTATTTTTACTGAAGGAATTATTTTTATGTAATTAAAATAATTTCTCTTATTTTAAATTGGTTGGATTTTTAGTGAGTTTATTTCTATGATTTTTATTTGGTGGAAATTATTTTTATATGCTTTCTTAATATTTATTTATTGTTATGCATTTAAATTGCTTTTAATATTTAAATTAATTACCGTGGAATTTAATTATTTCAATTTGACTTTACCATTACGTTTAAATTATTTTATTTAACTTGAGGTTTTGAAATCGTTTCCGTTGGATCATTTTTGTGACCCAAGTTATGAGGATTGGACCTCATTTCTTTTCCCTCTATTTTTTCTTTTCCTTTTCTTTTCTTTTCTTTCTTTTCTTTTTTTCTTCTTTTTTTTTTTTCCTCCTTATTTCCCCTCCCCGCGCGCGGACCCAGCTCCCTCTCACTCTCTCTCTCTCGCCGTGCATTCATCTCTCCCCCAGCCCGCCGCCGTGCGCCGGCGGTGGTCGACACCGCCCGGCTCCCCAGCTTCCCCAGCCACCGGCGACGCCACACCTCCGTTTCCAGCTCCATTCGCGCCGCCGTTAGCCACCACGAGCCCATTCAAGCCGCGGCGTCACTTTCGTTCCAGCGCCGCCGTCGCGCCACCTCCGGCCACCATCTTCCTACCACTTCATCCTCGACCTCTTAGCAACCCATTGGACCCAACCCCAGCTCCGATCCGCCACCGGTGAAGCTCCACCATCCACATTTCCGATTTGGGAATTTTGGTCTTTTACCGCCCATTTCGCCGCCACCCACGGCAAACCACCACCACCACTAGCTTCACCGACCTCCCTAGGCCCTACCCTATCAATCTTGGGTCTTCGTTTGCCTCCGTTTGAAAGTTGGTATTTGTGACCCACGGTCACAGTGTATTTTACACTGTGGTGTTGCTCAAACGTCGCCTTTTTCAACTTCGTGATCCTCGGAAAATTATTATATTGCACTGTAAGTATTTCTCCAAAGAACTTTCGTAATTTAAATGTATTTTTGCACTAACCCATTTCACTGTGTTTTTGGCATGCCGGACTGAGTCCGAGGAGTTCGGGGGTCGGATGGATTTGTGATTGGAGTTGTTTGGTTGATTTGGTTGATTGGATATTTGTTGTTGATGGGTTGGTTGGATTTGTTGGTTTGGATATTGTGTTGGTACATGTGCATTTCATTATTTCATGCATGATCATGTTTGTAAAAGAAAACTGGGTTTTCGTGTATTGCATTCATGTTCATGTGATTTGAAAAGCTATGATTTTATGTGATGATATTTTTGGTGCGTGTGTATCACGACCCCAAGCCGAGATGGGGCATTAACTCGGTGGAGCTCCTCTGGTTACTCGGGAGCGGAATATACTGAGTAACGTCCCCTGGATTGTCGCCGGGCGACAATGGGATCGGACGAGATGGTCTCGTGCCGACTCCGTGGTCCTTCTGCTGGCGGGGACTAGAGGATATCTGGCCACATACGCGCTGGGCGCGGAACTGGGCATCGCTCGTTGCGTAGTGTGAGTGCTTGGCCATGTACGCGCTGGGCGCGTAACTGAACACCGCTGCGAAGCCAGGACGTGCGGATGGTCCATAGGGGAGACCATGGTGCATATGGAAATAATGCATGGTGCATTTGGGATTAATGCACTATTTTCTGGGAAAATAGTGCGAGTTGATTTTTGGGTAAATCATTTTCTGGGAAAATGTTTTACGGATAATTTGGACCAAAATGAGATTTTGGTGTGTGTTGGGAAATTTATCATTTTCGGGGAAAATGATGTTTTGTGGAAAAATGCATGTTTTCATGTGCATGCATGTTAGTTGCGTTTAATTCATTTTATATTACGTTGTTGTTTGGGTTATACTTACCTGCGAGACCATTTTGTGGTATCGCAGATTTTGATGCAGATGAGGACGAGGAGGGCGAGCCTGAGGAGACGGCTCCGCCTGAGGAGTGATCTGGGATCACTCGTTTGTACTTTTAAAACTATTGTAAATTATTTTATGGATGACTGTATAACTGCTATTTAAATCTTTACTGATGTTTGATTGTAATTAAATTCTGGTACTTAGTTGACTATCTGCTGCGTTATTTTATTTGAACACTGTTGCATGTACACACACTGGCACTTCGTTGGGATGTGTGACCGTGTTGTCACCATCCTGGCGTCTCGATCCCTGTGTATTTATATAAGGGGGATTGGGGGCGCCACAGGTGGTATCAGAGCAGTTCGGCTCTGGGTAAAACCACATGTCCCTTAGGATAGTACCAGAAAATTATTTTTATTATTATTTTAAAATAATAAAATTTTTGTTTAAGTGGTGTAAGTTAAGTTATTTATTTTATATTATGAGTTTATTGCTATTTTATTTTATGTTAATTGATGTTATTTGATTTATTTGATTTTATTGTTTTAATTAGTGTTTACCTTTGGTTGAGTATGGTTTTATTGGCTTTATTTATTTTATTGTATAATAATTCTGTTGTTTAATTATTTTATTGTATAATAATTTTGTTGTTTATTTATTTATTTGTATGTCATTTTAATTTAATTGTTTTATTTTATGGCGGATTATTTTATTGTTATATTTATTTTATGGTGAACTACTTCATTGGTTTTATGCATTTTGTCGTATGTTATTTTATTTATAGAATTTTATTTTATTTTGTTTTGTTCGAAATTGAAAGGCGGGTTAAGGGTTATGTTATGACAGGAAGATGGTACGACTGAGAAGGCCATTGTTAGGCTTAAACATTGGTATAGTAGGCCTGAACTCTTGGTGATTGGTTGTTTTAATATCAAGGCTCGAACATCAGGGTCTGGGAGAACTCTTTGGATTAGGTACTCAAGTTGCTGCTAAGGAGGGGAATAGTTTTTAATTGCTTAGGATAATTGAGGATTTAAGTTCCGTAGAATTTAGGTAATGAGTCTTTGAGGTAGGGGGTTGTAAGTTCAACGAATGTCAATGTTAGATTTATGAGAAGTTCATCTAAGGTTTGTGGCCCCATAGTTTTTTTGAAAATAAGTTAATGGGATTTAAGCTGGCAGGTTCAACAAGCAATTAAGAGATTACTTAGACTAGAAGTTTTTGATCTTGCCGACCTCGATAAGCAATTTGATAACATTTGGGGTTTTAGAATTTACAAGTTTTATAAGGCGAATGTTTTAGATTTGAGTTCATCGATCTTGAGGATTTCAGGAAATGATTTATATCTGGGTTAAGGTTATAGAATTGCAGAGTTGAATGGCTGAATTAAAATAGGATTGATCTGAGTTGAGTTATTGATATGAGAATTTTTAGGGGAGAATTTCCTTGGAGATGGAGGATGTTGATCTAGTTCAGTTAATAATTGATTTTAGCTTGAGGTTACAGTGTCAGGTTGAGGATTTAATCCATATCAATTTTAAGGATAATAGATGGTGACGATTAAAGAAATGATTCTTATTGATTTCGAGGATATAGGTTTAGTGATGGAAATGGTAATGATGACCACCTGCACGTTTGGAGGATTATTGGTTTTGGCTAAAGGTGCGTAAGATTGATGTATAGTAGTGGTGAGTGGTTATGGATTTCGGAGAGTATAGGTCCTAGTCTCATTTTGGTTTGAAAGAAGTGGTTTTGGTAGGTGTGGAAGAGGAGTCGACACAATAGTAGTAATTCAAGAGACTTTGGCTTGGAGTTTTTGGGGAGTTGATCGAAGTGTGCAATTGAAGTGGGTTACTCAATGAATTATGGTTGGGAATAGTTATTGTGATTATCTTCAGGAATTAATTGTGACTTGAGGTTACCTAGGAATTTAAATTTTAAGGTTATACTTTCTTTTGGAGTTTGAGCATCTAGTTGGTTGAATGAAGGACATTGTTATTTAACTTGAAGAGAGATTGATGGGATGTCACGTACGGTATATGATAAGATCTTGGAAGTTGAAGTTTAGACGTTAGCGATGAATGATATGATCAAGTATGTGAGTTAATAAAGCATTAGGATCCTTGGGTGCTTTGCAATGGCTTTTGGTAGATTGAAGATTTGATCAGTATGGTTTGCCCTGAGGTTTAATAGTGATGTGCTATTGAAGGAACTAGTTGTGTTAATACTAGCTTATTGGAGTAGAAATAGGTGGGCGAGTTACCAAGGAGGTTTTGTTAATGTTTTGGTGAAGTCAATGGTGGTTCGCTGTGAGTTTAGTCACCGTTAGATTAGATGATGTTTAGAATGTAGATGGTGAGCTTTCGGGTTTAGGTTGTTAGGTAGAAGTCTCTAGGCACTCTTTTTGATTCGCTAGGTTGGAATTGAGTCTTTTAAAGGATGTTTCTTATCTTAGAGGAGATGAGTGTATTTTGGGTTGAGGTTGTTTATTTTCAATTTGGGATGCTGAGGTTGTTTGATATTGGGTTTCTGTCTTTGATCATGGTTGTATTTTATAGAATTTGATTTTGATCAAGGCAGCAGAAGTTAATTGAGGAATTTGAGTTATAACTCGTGGTTTTGGGAGAGAGTATTTTTCTACCAAATTGTGATAAGAGTTTTGGTTAGTAGGAATGGAGCCACCTTGTACTCGATGGTGTTAGTTTCATGAGAACGTAATGTTTTATGCATGTGGCGAATATCAGAGTGCGCAGCAGAAGCGTGGTATTTTTGTTGTAGTCAGGAGTTCAAATTGTGCTGATTTGAAGAATTAACGGTGACTTGAATTTTGAGAAGATATTTGTAATTGGAGATTAATCATTTGGTTGTGCAATTTGTTATTGATGGTTAACATTGGAAGTGGCTATTAGGTTTCCAATAGTAGAATTCAATAAAGGTTTAGAAGTTGGAGCATAGGAGTTGATTGCAGTTGGCTCATATTATTGTAAGGGCTTTTGATCATTGGAATTTATTGGATGTTGTATTAAGGTTCTCGAGGAAATGAGATTTTTGGATAGCAGTCACTCTAGGAATACTGGTCGTGATGTGTCATTGGGGGACTAAAATGAGTATGATGGATAGTGCCATGCTCATTGAGGAATGTGCCACGTGCCGTCTAGTTAAGGTTGAGCATCAAGGTAGACTTCAACCTCTCCCTATTCCAGAGTGGAAGTGGGATGATATTTCTATGGATTTTGTGGTAGGGTTGCCGAGGACTCCTAGTGGGAAGAACTCAATTTGGGCGATTGTTGATGTCCAAGATATGTTGGCCATTTTCAGATCATAGAGAAGGTTGCGCTTGTTGCTTATAGAGTGGCCTTGCCGGACTATTTTGGCGGTATGTGCTCTTAGTTGAATCTTATTCCTGTCTTAGTCTTAATGTTGACCTTGCCAATTTCGAGGACGAAATTTTTTTTAAGGGGGGGAGGATGTAACACCCCGTATTTTAGTATATTTTTACTGAAGGAATTATTTTTATGTAATTAAAATAATTTCTCTTATTTTAAATTGGTTGGATTTTTAGTGAGTTTATTTCTATGATTTTTATTTGGTGGAAATTATTTTTATATGCTTTCTTAATATTTATTTATTGTTATGCATTTAAATTGCTTTTAATATTTAAATTAATTACCGTGGAATTTAATTATTTCAATTTGACTTTACCATTACGTTTAAATTATTTTATTTAACTTGAGATTTTGAAATCGTTTCCGTTGGATCATTTTTGTGACCCAAGTTATGAGGATTGGACCTCATTTCTTTTCCCTCTATTTTTTCTTTTCCTTTTCTTTTCTTTTCTTTCTTTTCTTTTTTTCTTCTTTTTTTTTTTTCCTCCTTATTTCCCCTCCCCGCGCGCGGACCCAGCTCCCTCTCACTCTCTCTCTCTCGCCGTGCATTCATCTCTCCCCCAGCCCGCCGCCGTGCGCCGGCGGTGGTCGACACCGCCCGGCTCCCCAGCTTCCCCAGCCACCGGCGACGACACACCTCCGTTTCCAGCTCCATTCGCGCCGCCGTTAGCCACCACGAGCCCATTCAAGCCGCGGCGTCACTTTCGTTCCAGCGCCGCCGTCGCGCCACCTCCGGCCACCATCTTCCTACCACTTCATCCTCGACCTCTTAGCAACCCATTGGACCCAACCCCAGCTCCGATTCGCCACCGGTGAAGCTCCACCATCCACATTTCCGATTTGGGAATTTTGGTCTTTTACCGCCCATTTCGCCGCCACCCACGGCAAACCACCACCACCACTAGCTTCACCGACCTCCCTAGGCCCTACCCTATCAATCTTGGGTCTTCGTTTGCCTCCGTTTGAAAGTTGGTATTTGTGACCCACGGTCACAGTGTATTTTACACTGTGGTGTTGCTCAAACGTCGCCTTTTTCAACTTCGTGATCCTCGAAAAATTATTATATTGCACTGTAAGTATTTCTCCAAAGAACTTTCGTAATTTAAATGTATTTTTGCACTAACCCATTTCACTGTGTTTTTGGCATGCCGGACTGAGTCCGAGGAGTTCGGGGGTCGGATGGATTTGTGATTGGAGTTGTTTGGTTGATTTGGTTGATTGGATATTTGTTGTTGATGGGTTGGTTGGATTTGTTGGTTTGGATATTGTGTTGGTACATGTGCATTTCATTATTTCATGCATGATCATGTTTGTAAAAGAAAACTGGGTTTTCGTGTATTGCATTCATGTTCATGTGATTTGAAAAGCTATGATTTTATGTGATGATATTTTTGGTGCGTGTGTATCACGACCCCAAGCCGAGATGGGGCATTAACTCGGTGGAGCTCCTCTGGTTACTCGGGAGCGGAATATACTGAGTAACGTCTCCTGGATTGTCGCCGGGCGACAATGGGATCGGACGAGATGGTCTCGTGCCGACTCCGTGGTCCTTCTGCTGGCGGGGACTAGAGGATGTCTGGCCACGTACGCGCTGGGCGCGGAACTGGGCATCGCTCGTTGCATAGTGTGAGTGCTTGGCCATGTACGCGCTGGGCGCGGAACTGAGCACCGCTGCGAAGCCAGGACGTGCGGATGGTCCATAGGGGAGACCATGGTGCATATGGAAATAATGCATGGTGCATTTGGGATTAATGCACTATTTTCTGGGAAAATAGTGCGAGTTGATTTTTGGGTAAATCATTTTCTGGGAAAATGTTTTACGGATAATTTGGACCAAAATGAGATTTTGGTGTGTGTTGGAAAATTTATCATTTTCGGGAAAAATGATGTTTTGTGGAAAAATGCATGTTTTCATGTGCATGCATGTTAGTTGCGTTTAATGCATTTTATATTACGTTGTTGTTTGGGTTATACTTACCTGCGAGACCATTTTGTGGTATCGCAGATTTTGATGCAGATGAGGACGAGGAGGGCGAGCCTGAGGAGACGGCTCCGCCTGAGGAGTGATCTGGGATCACTCGTTTGTACTTTTAAAACTATTGTAAATTATTTTATGGATGACTGTATAACTGCTATTTAAATCTTTACTGATATTTGATTGTAATTAAATTCTGGTACTTAGTTGACTATCTGCTGCGTTATTTTATTTGAACACTGTTGCATGTACACACACTGGCACTTCGTTGGGATGTGTGACCGTGTTGTCACCATCCTGGCGTCTCGATCCCTGTGTATTTATATAAGGGGGATTGGGGGCGCCACAACTTGAGTGAGATTGGCAGGGATCTTTTTGTGGCATTTAGACCATTTACCAGATCCATCATGAATCTTATTTTCAGAAATCCGAACATTCATTGGAAGATAATCCAGCTTCAATGGAGGATGTCCTTGCTTTGTCCTTTTCCTTCTCTTTTTCTTTTGATAACACCACAAAGGTCCTACTTGTAGATGTCTCCAACTGACAAACAACACTGGCAACTTTCATGGAAACCACAGGATCCCTAGAGATAACAGGTGCCATTGATGTCAAAACAGTTCATGCATAAACATGCCCAGCATGCCCATTTCCAATAAGAGTTTGTCGTATCTCTAATTCCATTGTTGTTTGCAGTGTCTAGGGATCTTCAAGGAGATGACGCACAATAGCAGATGCAACAATGTCATATCCAGGGAAGAAACAACTTCTTGGGAAACTAAAAAGAGCAACCAAACCTCCATTTTCAAGGAACTGCATAGCTAGGAAATCGAAGGAAAGAAAAAACCAGAGAGGGAAAGGGGGAACGAAAGAGGGATCAAAGAGGTCAGAGGTCGGGGGGAAAGGGGGATTTGGAGAAGGAAAGGTGGGGAAGAAATTGAAAGAAAGAAAAAGCTAGAGAGGGAAAGAGGGGAATGAAGGAGGGATTGAAGGGGTCAGAGGTCTGGGGGGAAAGTGGGATTCATAGAAGGAAAGAAAAAACCAGAGAGGGAAAGGGGGGAACAAAGGAGGGATTGCAGTTTATTCAAAATGATGCCATTTTCATTTTGCCACATGGGCGCCGATGCCGCGGCAGGGACGCAATGCAATTGTCTATAGAATTTTCGTTATTTATTTACTTGTTTGCATAAAACCATCTGGGGAGCTAATGATGAAGTGGGAATGATAGGTATGCATGAATATGAGGATGGATAATGCAGCAGAATCGAGTTTTGAATTAACTTTTAGACTTAATTAATCTTGAATGATTCTTTTGAATTATAAACTTTAGGCAATCTTTGAGGTAATAAATTTTATGAATCAAACCAATACTTGTTTTAATTGTTTTCTCTTTTCTTTGCTCGAGGGTGAGAAAAGCTTAAGTTTGGGAGTATTTGATAAGTGTTATTTTTATATGGTTTTTATTACTCTTTTATTTATGAAAAGTGTCAGTTTTCCTTTAATTTTATTGATTTTATATTATTTCTATATATTTTTCTTTATTTTCCTGGAGTTGAAGGAATAAGAAGATTTAGTATAAAATGAAAGCATTTTGGTACAAAAGAAGAGACTACAGATCTAGACCGACAAGAGGTGATGAGATCTGAGAAGAGCTGAGGAGACTTTCCTCCCGATAGGCGAGGAGACCCAGGGGCGACCAGGATTGGTGATGAAAGTTGAACCTAAACGATTGTGACCAGTCTAAACGACCAACTTAAGTAAACAACCTAAACGATATTGTGGGGAACAACTAGCAAAGGCAAGCAACTTTATTGCTCAGTAGGTTGGCGAGAGGAGTTTTTCATCTCGATCAGGAACCTTACATATTGGACATTGGGCGAGGAGTCCAGTTATTTTTAACGCACACGACATTTAATTGATGGGACCCTTCCGAGTTCTACAATCAATCTGCTAATTACCAAATCTTCCTGAACTCCACAAATCAAGCCGCTTATGACTGAATCTTTCATTTTAGATAATTCCGTTATTCTTGGGATAATTTTCTTTTATGTTAATATTTATCTTTAGAAATTATTTTTCAGATTTTTAGACTATATTGTAGCTGCATTTATCTTGTTTTCAGATGTGAATTTTGACATCTATTTAATCCCAGCTTGTGGGATGAATAGGGAGTCTGTGTTTTAATCTCCAGTAGTCCAAAGATTATTCTTTAAGTTTCTTTCGAGGAGGCAAATCTTGAGGGTAGATGCGAGAGCCACATGCTTAATCAAACGACTCTAACGAAGAACAATAGTTTTATTCTTTTTCTTTTCAATTTCATGATAAGCTAATTTTATTTCTAGAGCTTTGATGTAGTCTAGCAGTAAACATACAATTTATATTCTGAGTTATTTTATTTTCAATATTTTCATGATTGAGTGTTTATTCTTTGTTTTTAATACTTGCAATTTTCTAGCAAATTATTGTTCGATCTATTGAATCGCAATGAGACCAAGAGGTGATTTGTGATTAGAGCTCTAGGATTAAGCACCACTAGTTGAGCGAATGTAGAGATACTTTACCGCGATTAGTGTGATTGTTAAGAAAAATCCAAAAAATTTAATGCATCTCTAATTAATTAAATTCACATAGAGATATGAAGTTATTTATTATAGATATTTTTAGTATTGTTCGAGAGAAAATATTGAGTAGTTAATGGATTTTTATCATTAGCTTGAGATAATTGAAATTCTATAATAAGGAAGAATAAATCGTGTGAGATTCTCTAGGTAAAATCAAACACTCTAGATATATTCTGATTATCTTTGAAATCTTAATTTTAATGCTCTTCCCTTCAGTTTAATTTAGATAATCTATTTTTTAAATTTTGATTTTCGAAATAGTAATTAATTTAATAAATTTTAATACTCAATAGCATAATAAATCTCTGTGGGTTCGACATCTGTTTTCTTTAAAACACTTTATTACTTGTTACAATTATGTGCACTTGCAGATATTTTCAGCACAACACCTCACTTGATAGACAGAGATGAGGATCCCTCGGGCATATCACGTGTTGTGTCTTCTAGTTGATTGGTTGGGTAGGCTTTTCCAGGTTCAACATGTATATCTTTGTGTGAGTGTTGACCTAATTAGGGATAGACAAGTCGGCTTGCACGTTGGTCAGGTGAGAGTGATTTCCTGATTTTGAACGATGGAGCGGCTTCCCTAGTTTTACTTTCAGACGATGAATGTCTATGTGATGAGTTTGAACATCTATGTGATAAATATGATGAGTTTTACATGTCTGAGAAAAAGGTGATTCATTACCTCAGTGATATATATATATATATATATATATATAGTGAGTTTTGCATAGTGGATAACTCCTCAAATGGTGATTCCTTACCATGTTTATATAATTGTATTTTACTGAGAGCATGATTTATCTCCTATTTCCGAATGCATTTGTTTTTGCCTAAGTGGGTGATTTCTTGCCATGCACTAATATATGTGTTCGCTTATTTCGTTACATGAAGCTATTCATTCCATATTCATGAGCATTGTCTCTAATTAGTGGTCTTGTCATAGCTGCCTAACATACATATTGCTTCAATGTCGGAACCATAGAATTTGATGCAAAGGTAAATTTAGGAGTGATACCCGAGGAGGAAGAACCAACCATGCCTGAGCAATAGGCGTGTAGGTCTGTTTTTGTCATAGAACGTACCTATTTTTAGGAGTTGTTTGTATAGCTAATGCCCAAACAACCATGTGTGTTGGCATTATTTTGGGTGCATGAAATAACAGTTGGATATGTGTGTAATTATTCAAGGAATGAAGTGACTTCTTGATATTTTTATGAATATTTATATATGATTTTTAGATTTTTGGGACTACAACATTTAGCCTTTAGACTAAACTTTTACATTTCTGCTGCATATAAGATATCTATTTCTTTATACATACACTTCTTAGTAAACATTGCAAGCCTAACCTAACTTGAACCTTGAGTGTTATTGACCAGCTAGCACCCTAAATTGCATAACAATTTTAGTGGTCCATTCGGAATCTCTCTGTAGCAACATGTCAATTTAGAATTCCATTCCCCTTGATTATTATCACTAAACTTACATGTTACTCAAAAAGAATAATTCTATTAACAATTGCCAATATAGTTTATGGACTTTTTTTTTTTATAAAGAGCTGAGAATCACCTGTCCACGAGTGATCCCGTCCCGATTTTATTAATAATCTCTCACTTATGACGGAGGAAAACCGTGGTTACAGACCAATACCTGGAGATACAATATAAAGTTCCGAAACCAGGTATCAAAATAGCCTAGTTTTTGCTATCCAAAAAACAAAAGGACACAAAAAAAACAAGCAACAATGCCCCACCTGCAAAAAAAAAACGTTGGCACAACAAAAATAGACAATAAAATCTTACCAAACCAACACAACAACCAAATAGCACATGAGTGTTAACTCTGATAGCAGCGAAAAGATGGTAAACCAAGTTTTTCCAATCGAATTAATCCTCGAATGATCCTAGGCAAGTCCCCAATAATATTCCATTCCGTATTTAGACTAGCCGCCCCACTCCGGGCCAACCAGTCAGCAACTTTCTTACCTTCCCTATAAACGTGCCGAACTACGCAAACCATCGAGTCCATAAGAACAAGTATATCCTCCCAAAAATCCTCCAAATATCATACTCCACATCTCCGCCTATTCCACTAGGAGATTACCACTTGAGAATCTAATTCTATTTCCACAAAATTAATCCCTAGATTTTTACAAGCTTTAAGACCCTGCATCAGAGCTAACAACCTAGCTCTATTATTTGAACTGAAACCAATATAAGAATTAAAAGCATAAACCAAGGAAGGCCAACCTATCTCTAAGTCCATATTTTACTCTAAAGCCTCATTTATTTTTACAGGCATTTTTATCTAATCTCTTCTCATATAATTTTATCTCATCTAATCAATACAATTTTTTTAATATCTCATGTAAAATAAAATAAATAATTTAACTTTTTTAAATCTTAAAAAAAATTAATATTAAAAATATATTTTAATAATATATTATTTAATTTTTAATTTTTATCATCTCATTTTATTTACAAAAACAAATTAAAGTAAAAGATAAAAACTTCGACTTACCCTGACCATTATCTTTCCCCAGAACGAATAGTTTCTATTTTTCATCGTCAAGATATTAATTGCTTTTACATTTCCCAATTCCCAAATAATTAACAGACGGCCTCAGCTCCGAGTGAGAAAAGGAGGCGAAATAGCCAAAATTTTGGTGTAAATTGTTTGTAAAATAAGTAAAATTTTAATCATAAAAATATATATTTTTTACACTTTTTAAAGTAGAGTTTACATTTTTTTGTAAAAATTTGTGTGAGATTTGCCTACTTGTAACAATCATCTCAGCAACATTCTTAGCGCTATAGAAATTGTGCCACTCTTTTCTGGAAATCACACGTGATGGGATCGATGAATCAGAGAGGACCATGATCAGTATATATCCATCTATATGATCATGACAATATTTGTTATTTTAGGGAGTGTGATCATCAAACAGTATATCTCTTAGAATGATACTTTCTAATATAGTGATAGTTCACATGAGGGGTAATGTTTAAGGAAGTATTAATAGACACAACTTTTGGATTACCATTAGTTTACTAATAGTTGTGTCATTTGTCAATAGGTTGTGTTACTTCTTAAGGTTGTGACTTTTGGGTTACTATTGGTTAACCAATAGATGTACATTTTGCTAACCGGTACAAGATGACCTATAAATATAGGTCATTAGTGTACAAATAAATGCACTCAATTCTTTTTGTTCATCACCAACTTGTAGAACAAATACCTGACCTCACGGGAGTGTCACTATATTGTCAAAATTCTACTTCTATTTGTTCTTAATTATTCAACAATATTGTCATAAAAGTATATCCTAATTTTTTTGATTTGTTTATTTTAATAAACCATCATTTTCGTTGTCATGTTTGAGGTGGATAATCTAATTAATTAATATATATATATATATATATATATATAGCTAGATGATGTTTGTGGCATGATCTACTTACCTAGATCTTAAACATCATCTAGCTATATATATATATATATATATATAATAATAATAATAATAATATACAGCCTGGCTAGCTAGCCACCATATTATATATTTAATTAGCAGGAGAAAGTAATGGAAATCCTACGCGAAACGCTACTTTCCTTGACGGAACTGAACCGACTATTGCCCATTAATCGAAAAATATAATATTAATTAATTCCGGACTCTTTTTCGTTTTTTTTTTTTTTTTCTCATATAATATGAAGCCATGCGGTGCACGCGTGCACGAGAATTCCCAGTTCTGTAAAGCAAGAATAGTTATCCCTTCCATATGTAGTATTAATTAAGTAAAAGTACAAATCAATACAGTGGAGCGCCATATATATATATATATATGAAAACTTTCCTTATCATTTTTTACATTACACATTAATATATGATTTTAATCATCTTTATCTTTTTATTTAAATACACATATCGATGTATAAAATATATGTGTATTTAAATAAAATAAAAAAATAACAAATCACATATTTATAACAAATATTTATAGCATTTATAAATAGCATGGTATGAGGATGATAAATATATTGTATGAGGACGATAAAAATAAGCTAGGTAGGTTTTGTGTGAAGAAGATGTTTGTTTATCTAAAGAATCTATCATGCGTTGGTGGCGGCAAATTTTAAATATTTTAATTGGATCTATATATATTATATGAAAGTTATTTTGTTCTGTTTATATTGCTAAGTTCAAGCTGTTTAGTGCACCATACCGCGTACTAACACTCAAATAATTTTTTTTATTATAAAAAAATAATAAAAGAAAAAAAATTTTGAAAAAAGAATAAGATCATTTGTCTTAAAAAAATTATTTTCATCTTCAATTCGTATTATTTTATTAAACAAATACCTTACATTTAATATTGGTGTGCAGTTTGGTATGGGAAACTATTTGTATCTAGCAAGGCTGAAGATTATTATGTTAATTTCTTTAAAGCTGGAAATACTGCAAATTAAGAAAATATTGAAAAACCCTTCATGTAAGTAAATACACGCATGGCATTTGCTAGGGCAAACCCCATCCATCCGGGCAGTATATATCCAAAAGTATATGTGCCTTTTGACACCCAACGACAAAGAACTGCAAGGACCATCGATGTTGACGACGACGATAATTAACATCATGAACAATAATCATGACATTAATTCGATTAATAAGATATAATTTTGAAATCAATTTCATATTATTTACAGAAATATAATATGGAAACATATATATATATATATATATATATATATATTGCCGCTGATCTTTTCTTTTTCTTTTTTTCTTTTTTGATAAAACATCCAACTTCATTCAAACAACCACATTATGGCCAGTAGCCATTACATCGTTAAGATCAGAAGCAGCCACTACATAAGTATGGCTTACAACATTTACATGAGATCGATCTACAACTACTTCACTAGAACAAATACTTTAGGTATGCCCTTCAGCCATAACTTGAGCACTTATACCTTGGTTGATAAAATCAATATTAATAATTTAATTCACAACTTTGGTAAAGTGCTTGTTGTGCTAACTTGTGAGTCACTTGATTTGCATTCCTCTTTACATGTCTTATCTCTCATGTTGTGTCTGCCAAGAGAGAGTGAACATCATGTATAAGACATTGAAGCATCCCCTGTCCACGAGTGATTCCGTCCTGATTTTATTAATAATCTCTCACTTATGACGGAGGAAAACTGTGGTTACAGACCAATACCTAGAGATACAATATAAAATTCTGAAACCAGGTATCAAAATAGCCTAGTTTTTGCTATCCAAAAAACAACTTTTGGAAATCACACGTGATGGGATCAATGAATCGGAGAGGACCATGATCAGTATATATCCATCTACATGATCATCACAATATTTGTTATTCTAGGGAGTGTGATCATCAAACAATATATCCCTTAGAATGACACTCTCTAACATGGTGATAGTTCTCATGAGGGGTGATGTTTAAGGAAGTGTTAATAGACACAATTTTTGGGTTACCGTTAGTTTACCAATGGTTGTGCCATTTGCCAATAGGTTGTATTACTTCTTAAGGTTGTGACTTTTGGGTTACTATTGGTTAACCAATAGATGTGCCTTTTGCCAACCGGTACAAGATGACCTATAAATATGGGTCATTGGTGTACAAATAAATGCACTTAATTCCCTTTGTTCATCACCAACTTGTAGGACAAATACCTGACCTCACGAGAGTGTCACTATATTGTCAAAATTCTACTTCCATTTGTTCTCAATTATTCAACAATATTGTCATAAAAGTATATCCTAATTTTTTTGATTTGTTTATTTTAATAAACCATAATTTTCGTTGTGTCATGTTTGAGGCGGAGAATCTAATTAATTAATATATAATAATAATAATAATAATATACAGCCTAGCTAGCTAGCCACCATATTATATATTTAATTAGCAGGAGAAAGTAATGGACTCTTTCGTTTTTTTTTTTTTTCTCATATAATATGAAGCCATGCGGTGCACGCGTGCACGAGAATTCCCAGTTCTGTAAAGCAAGAATAGTTATCCCTTCCATATATAGTATTAATTAAGTAAAAGTACAAATCAATACAGTGGGGCGCCATATATATATATATATGAAAACTTTCCTTATCATTTTTTACATTACACATTAATATATGATTTTCATCATCTTTATTCTTTTATTTAAATACACATATCGATGTATAAAATATATATGTATTTAAATAAAATAAAAAAATGACAAATTACATATTTATAACAAATATTTATAGCATGGTATGAGGATGATAAAAATAAGCTAGGTAGGTTTTGTATGAAGAAGATGTTTGTTTATCTAAAGAATCTATCATGCGTTGGTGGCGGCAAATTTTAAATATTATAATTGGATCTATATATATTATATGAAAGTTATTTTGTTCTGTTTATATTGCTAAGTTCAAGCTGTTTAGTGCACCATACCGCGTACTAACACTCAAATAATTTTTTTTATTATAAAAAAATAATAAAAGGAAAAAAATTTTGAGAAAAGAATAAGATCATTTGTCTTAAAAAAATTATTTTCATCTTCAATTCGTATTATTTTATTAAACAAATACCTTACATTTAATATTGGTGTGCAGTTTGGTATGCGAAACTATTTGTATCTAGCAAGGCTGAAGATTATTATGTTAATTTCTTTAAAGCTGGAAATACTGCAAATTAAGAAAATATTGAAAAACCCTTCATGTAAGTAAATACACGCATGGCATTTGCTAGGGCAAACCCCATCCATCCGGGCAGTATATATCCAAAAGTATATGTGCCTTTTGACACCCAACGACAAAGAACTGCAAGGACCATCGATGTTGACGACGACGATAATTAACATCATGAACAATAATCATGACATTAATTCGATTAATAAGATATAATTTTGAAATCAATTTCATATCATTTACAGAAATATAATATGGAAACATATATATATATTATATATATATATATATATATTGCCGCTGATCTTTTCTTTTTCTTTTTTTCTTTTTTGATAAAACATCCAACTTCATTCAAACAACCACATTATGGCCAGTAGCCATTACATCGTTAAGATCAGAAGCAGCCACTACATAAGTATGGCTTACAACATTTACATGAGATTGATCTATAACTACTCCACTAGAACAAATACTTGAGGTATGCCCTTCAGCCATAACTTGAGCACTTATAACTTGGTTGATAAAATCAATATCAATAATTTAATTCACAACTTTGGTAAAGTGCTTGTTGTGCTAACTTGTGAGCCACCTGATTTGCACTTCTCTTTACATGTCTTATCTCCCATGTTGTGTCTGCCAAGAGAGAGTGAACATCATGTATAAGACATTGAAGCATCCCATTGTCCTTCCCATGTTGTTTTACTGCATTTACCACCTATAGAGAGTCACCTTCAAAAACTACATTATGCAAATTGAGTTCTTTACCAAGTTTTACAGCAAATATTAAGGCTCTAGCTTCGGCAATAAGAGGTTGTGAACAGAATTGTAAAGGTTGCATACATGAAGCTAGCTAGTAAAGTCCCCTCCGAGTCTCTAACAGCAATCCCAACTCCAATTCTATGCCCTCTATCTTTAGTTTCTACATCCTAATTTATTTTAACCCAATTTGGCTCAGGAGGATGCCAACATGTATAGCTTATTTGATTCAATCTGCCTTGACTTCTAGAGTTGAGTTGTTGATGTTGCACCTGTTGAAAGTCTTGGTATGCCTGGGTTGCTCTCTTCATCAATATTGAAGGGGCTAGAAAGTTGTCTTCAAACAACATCTTGTTTCTTCTTGTCCACAACATTCTAGCAATTTCTGCAAACAAACATATTTCAGTTGCACCAATTCTCTGTAACATATGCATAAAAATCTCTCCAAACTCTTCATTACTGATAGCAGCTTTCTATAATTTCGTGTTGCCTAACATCCATACATCCTGTGCAGATGAACAGGTCCACAGAACATGATTTGGAGTTTCTTCTGCCTGTTGACAGATTGGACATAAAGGTTCATCTACAATCTTCCTCTTGTATAGATTTTGCTCTGTTAGTAAAGTATTGTTGCAAGCACGCTAAATAAACACTTTTACATCATTTGTAGTTTGCATATTCCATATGTCCTTCCATAATTCTTTATGCACCCCCCCTTTTGAAGTTTCTCATTTTTTCTGATCTTGCCTTTGCTTGCATAGATGATAGGTATTTTTAACTGTAAAACTTCTATTGTTTGTATATTTCCACACAATATTATCCTTGAAATTGTTGGTCTGATCTTTTCTTATCAATCACTTGCAACTTTTAAAGTCACATGCACATAGATCAACGTGGGAGGACAAGAATTATCCATCCACATGACAACCATGTAAAAAAAGCAGATCCGTTTTGGAATCAAGTGGATAAACATTATCCTTTGTTTATGGATATAAAACAAAATAGAGATCAGAATCATTTTGTTATGTGTCATGATGTTTGAGGTGGAGAATCTAATTTTATGCAAAGAGGCTATCAAAAGTGATACTTAAAAGCCTTGATCACATGATCTTATCCTACTCAAAAGATATATATATATATAGAGTTTTGCTATGTATAAATAAGTTTGCATACCAATATGCGTACTAATGTTGTTACCTTAATATTCTAAATTTAAATTAGCACTGTTTTTAATAAAATCTACATTTGGACCAATCATATTGAATTGGTGCGCGTATTAGTGCGCATAATCACTTACAATTAAATTTTTCCATGAGTTTTTGTTATATACAAACAAGTTTGCGTACCAATCTGCATACTAATGTTGTTACCTTCATATTTTAAATTTAAATTAGTACTGCTTTTAATAAAATCTACTTTCGGACAAATCATATTGAATTGATGCGCATATTGATAAGTAAAGAGACGAAAATAATGAATGAATATGCTTTGATAATATGCTTTGATAATATATATATATATATATATATATGGTGGGCCGCAGACCACCTTACAGTACTTGCAGGGTGGACACGCTTCAGACTACGCTGGCCATGAGCGAGGTCCTCGATCCCAAGCTGACGTTGCCTCTAGCCACCTTGCATGCAGTACTGGTTTTGAGACCACCCTTCGTGGAGTGGCCGGCCTCAGTACCGCTTGGGGGCGGGTATCCCACTTCTTGGAGTGCATGGTTTGTATGATTCAGTGTGCGTAGGTCATGAGCACATTTTATTCATATAAAAAAATGTTGAGGTGTCAACCTCTTTTTTTTTTTTTTTTTGACATTCATAATAATCCAAGTTTACAAACCATTATCAAGCCAAATTGTTTGAGAAATAAAATTAGGAAAACCATTATACCACATCTGAATAATCTCAGCACCCCAAGCATGTCGGGCTAAGCCATGAGCAGCTTCATTATCCACTCTACTTACATGTTGAATCCGAAACTCATCAAAGACAGACAACAAGTTCTTGGTTTCATGCAGTAAAACCCCCAGCCTTGAAGAAGACTGTTGAAGACTGAAGATCCTTGACCATCAACAAACAATCACTCTCAATCACCACCTTTTAAATTCTCATAGGAATAAATAGTTGCAAGCCTCGAAACCCAACAAGTAATTCAATGTCTTCAGGATCTGCAACCTCAACTTCAGCCTTACTAACAGCCATAGCAACCTTCTCTTTCACATCTCTAAGGATGGCTCCAATCCCCGCTTTATGTTCGTCTTGAAACATAGCCCCGTCTACATTCAGTTTCACATAACCCACAGGAGGTAGTTCCCATCTACAAAGCTTCTTCACAGTTATATTGGAACTCTATTTAGCAGCAGAAAATATCTCATGAAGAGAGACAAAGCATGTTCCACCACCTGTCTCGGCTCAAGAACCACTTAATCATGCAGCTGCTTATTATGTCTGTACCAAAAGCCCGAAGCTATAGAGAAAAATCTAGTCAAAGCAACTATATCACCAGTAGCTTGGAGATTCAAAGCAAACTGAAAAATAGAGCTAGTTTCTGCCACACTCTGCATAAGAGGCAAAAATATATTCCACTGATTACGTATGGAGGGGCAACTGAACAAGGCATGCACTAGATCTTCATACTTGCCATTATAGAATCGACACACCTCCTCATTAATGATCTTCCTTTTTTTAGATTACATTGGGTAGGTTGACCATCTCTACAAGCCTTCCAAGCAAAAATTTTGATTTTACGAGGGACTTGCATCTTCCAAATTGCCTTCCATAAAGCCTGATGTTGTCTTGCACCGGAACATTCACACACTGAAATCTGATCACCCTGCCTTATCAGTCTATATGCACTCCGCACACTAAACAACTCATTTCTCTCAAGAGCACTACAACAAATAAGGTCTTTTGGAACGAAAATTTTCATCTCAAAAGACTGGCATTTCGTCCTAAAGTATATTTTGGGATGAAAAAAAACTATCCCAAGTTCGTCCCAAGAAAACTGTCCCGAAAGATATTTTGGGATGAAAATCACAAATTCGTCCCAAAAAATATCTTTTGGAATGAAATTAAGCTTGATCTTTCGATCGCGTTCAAATTGATTTTTTTTTCTGGGACAATTTAAATTCGTTTCGAAAATTCATCCGAACGTAGTAGGTAACGTTCGAACAATGAGGAACTGTTTGAACGGGTATTTCATGGTAGGTCAATCGATACCAGTCTGTTCGACCAAATACACATGAAGAAATGTTCGAACAAAAAAATTGATGATCGAATGCAAATAATGAATTACCTGTTCGAACGTGTTCGAGCTGCCAACAATTTTCACTGTTCGAACTCTAACTTGCGATGTTCGAACGGTTGTGTCCGATTTATATATGTTTGAACATTTGATGAGAGTTCGAACGATTATTATTTTCTTAGACAATACTAATTTAAAACCAAATAAATATTTATATTTCAAAAATACATTACAAATTGTTCAATATAAATAAAACTAATCTAATAAGTCAGAACTAAATAAATAAAATACTAATAATACTAATAAAATTATCAGTACATGATATATAATTGTTCAATATGCAAAAACACTTCTAATGAAAATTAATTGTTTGGAGGCCTGAATTGTTGCATAAGCATCTGCATTTGAAGCTGCATCTGTCTTTGTTATTCATGTATTTGGAGTTGCATCTCTCTTTGTTGATCTTCTTGCTGTTTTATGCGCATCTCCATGTCTGCTTGTTTCGTCAATTGAGTCTCTAACTTCTGCTGTTTTGCCATCAATTTTTCGATCTTAGAATTTGCATTCTCTAATGCAATGACAGTAGTGTTTGACGTTGATGAAGAGCCTGAAGGCTTTACACAGCGACTCAAACCCCTCAAGTAGCCTGAACGTTAACCCAAAACTTGTGTAAAAACTTCAACATCACTTGTTGATGAATTATGATCTGATGCACCTTCAGCACGGAGGGTAACCATTTTATCCTACACACAACATATAAAATTAATATTGACACAATAATTTAAATATGGTTAATTAAAAGAAATTATAATACTTACATAATTTTCATGAGCATCGGGATGAGTCCACTCTTCATTACTATTAGTATGTGATGCAACATATAATTTTGTCAGATCATAATTGGTATCTGAATAAAAAAAATAAAAAAAAAGTACATTACCAATTTCTGAGAGAGGCGATGGAAAGATCTTGAGCCTGCATGATGATGAATCTTTAACTTCGATCTATTCATTTTGTTTATAGGACTTTACTTCTGCATAGAAGTTGTAAAAGTTAGTAAGTAAAAATTACAAATATGACACATAAAGAACTCATTTAATTTACTTTATATGATGGATCCTCAAATATGTGGAACAATTGTCCTCATTCTTCAGGTTTAACATCCTGAAAAGGATGTTGGCGTGCATCTTCCTTGTTCACGTACTTCTTGTAATGCTCGTGACATCTCGCCTTATACTTGCGGAATGCATTATACATCAGCTCTTCGACAGTCCTACGCTCCTCTCTCCGACCAAAATTTAGTTCGAAGTCATCCTTGAAAAAGTATATACACAAAGATATTATCATTTAAAATATTAAATAATATCAATAAAAATTTATTATTTAAATATTACGTACCAAACAACGCTTCTTTATAAGCCTTTTCACATTTTGCAGAAATTTATGCCATAAACTCGTTGCTAAAGGTGCATAAGTCCGTGTAAGAGCACCGACATGCAATGCAAGCCAAGCTGCTTGTTGTTCCTCGTCTCCGGTATTTTCATCAGGAATGTTAACCTTAATCTTAAATACTTTACGATATTTCTCCAACGTCACGCCTCTAGTAGTGCCTTGTCAGTGACGAGATTGTACTGTTATCTTTATAAAATAATATTAGCTATTTACCTTGTATCAATTATCATATATCTTAATTGAAAAAATGAGTATTAGCTATTTACCTTGTTCTGTAGAGTCAGTCTCTAATAGTGAGTCAGACGGAGAGCTAAGAACAGGTGGCATAATTGCGAGATACTGTATAATGTGAACACAAAACTGATCAATCATCTGTATTAGTTTCATCTATAGATTCACTCTCATCATCTGTAGATACTTCAGATAAGTCAACACTTTGATCAACTGTCACCTCAACTATTTCAGCCTCAATATCTTCCCTATGTAATGGGATCATCTCATACTAGCTCAAATCCACAAATAAGTTAAAGGCAGGTTGACTCTCTTGGTATACTTCTTGAGTAGAGGGATCATCATCTTCTTTATCTTGTCACTCTGCCTCAGGGATAACGTCATAAATATTTATAAGAGAAAACTTTTGTACTACTTGCCATTGATTTCCTAACTGAGGATCGTTTAAATAGAATACTTGAGATGCTTGGGAAGCCAAAATAAAAGGATCATTTTCATACCATTTTTTAATGTATTAATACTCATAAAATATTCATCCTGGCATTTTTCCATTCAAGGATTGCTTAAATCCCACCAATCACACTTAAATATATAAACCACAAACTTCCCACATATCTCATTCCAATTATATCTATGATAACTCCATAGAAATCAACATTGTCTCCATCATGACTTCCTTCGACAAGGACACCACTATTTTATATTTTCCTATAAAGTTCTCGATCAATTGTGTGATACCTACTTCCTCAAGAAATACATGTAGAATATCGAGCAGCGCATCTCGAGGGGCCACACGTCAGTGCATATAGTTCGTCTGATATATCGTTCGAATTACTTGCATGCATTTGTACAACCTACATATTAAATAAAGTATAAACATTCAACCGCTAACAATCCTCTCTATTTAAAATATGTTAGTGCAAAATTGGATCTGTATTAATGTCATTACCCGTTGTTCGAACCATTTCGGGAACTCCTGTTCATGTCTCTGGTCTATATCATTTACTTCCAGTTCTTTTAGCATGTTAATATGATCATTGAAAAAAAATTATCAACAATATGTATATTCGTATAATTATTTAATAAGTAAATTCAATAATTAATTAACAATTAATTTGAACTTACTTCAAGTGGCTCTATATCTTTGGGCAATTATTTAGCATGTACTACTGAGTTTTCTCGAACTCTTTTCCACACAAATCATAACCATGCGAAGCACCAAGTGGATGTACTTGTTGGGAAAATACAGAAAATCTGTTCCGTTGTCTTGCTTGGTCATCATCAAAGTTTATTTCCGGCCGATCAAACCTTGTCAACGCCGTGGAAGTATTTGGAACAAATGTATGCCACTCATTATCAATATATGTTTCTGCAATTGATCCTACTGGACATGCCTTATTACCCACTATGCGTTTCAATTTTCCAAGAAATTGTTCAATAGGATACATCCATCTATATTAGACTGGTCCTGCAAGTCGAGCCTCACATGGCAAATGAACAGCTAAGTGAACTATGATGTCAAAGAATGCCAGTGGGTAAATACTCTCAAACTTACACAGTATAACTACAATTTCTCGATCCAAAACTTCTACATTCAACATTCTAAAACATAAATATTTAAAAAATGCACCCAGCTCAATTAACGCAACCTGCACATCTCTGGTCAAGAACCCACGGATACCAACAAGCAAGATACGATGTAAAAATACATGACAATCTTGGCTTTTTAATCCAGTAATTTTTCAGTCATTTGTTCTCACACACCTTGTTAAATTCGAGACATACCCATTCGGTAATTTAATCTTCTACAACCACTCACAAAATGTAACCATTTCGTTCCTTGACAATGTATACCCCCCAATTGGCATGTAAACAGACAAACCACTTTATTGCATGTGCATTTCAGGTCTAATTCCCAACCGCTTTAGATCTTTTCGTGAGTTAATATTATCCTTCGTTTTACCTTCAATTGACATCAACGTTCCTAACACGGACTCGCATATATTTTTTTCAAAATGCATAACATCGAAACTATGCCACAATTTTAACGTCGACCAGTGGGGGAGTTTAAAAAATATTTTTTTTGTCCAATTCAACTCATTCACACTTCGTTTTCTCTTCCGTTATTTTTTACCAAAATCATTACTTCCGACATCCACAAACTGTACAATAACATCTTCGCCAGACAAGAATGGTGGAGGGTGCCCCAATTCTACAGTACCATCAAACATCCTACCATTTCCATGCCATCTATAGTCACTAGGTAAAAATCAACGATGACCCATGAAGTATAGTTTCCTCCCATACGTAAGCCATTTAGATTGAATATGTTTGTTACAAGTCGAACATGCCAATTTTCCCTTAGTGCTCCAACCTGACAAGTTTCCATAAGCAGAAAAATAATTTATTGTCCATAACACCGCATCATGCATCTTGAACAACTTGTCTGTTAATGAATCAAATGTTAAGACCCCATTCTCCCACAAATCTTTCAATTCTGCTATCAGTGCTTGCAAGTGTATGTCTATATCATTTCTTGGTGATTTCGGACCTGGAATGAGCAAGCTCAACATGAAATATGGATCTTTCATACACTTCCACGATGGTAGATTGTACGGTATAAGTACAATTGGCCAAGTACTATGACTAGTACTCATGTTCCTAAACAGATTAAATCCATCTGTTGCTAACTCAAGTCAAATATTACGAGATTCTTCAACAAACCATGGGTGTTCCAAGTCAAATTCCTTCCAAACTTGAGAGTCTGTAGGACGTGACAAAACATTATCATTCTTGACTCTAGATGATGAGTGCCATGTCATATCCACAGCTATTGAACATGACATAAATAACCATTGTAATTTAGGTATTAATGGAAAGTGACGTACAATCTTCCGCGGCACATTCTACTTCTCAATTGTCCATATTGATTCATGGCAAAATCTAGCACTCGTTCAATTTATCATTCTCTTGCCAAAATAATACAATTATTCTTATATACATGTATTGTTGTAATCAAAACTGAGTCATTTTTTCAACTGTTTTGCTTTGTAGAAGTTGCGGGGTAAAATATTGTCTGATGGAAGTGTCTCTTTAAACAACTCGAACAACATATTGATAGCCTTAATAGATATTCGGCACATGGATGTTATATGAAGCAATCTAACTGTAAATGACAACTTACTATACCTTCTACACCCTGGATATAACTCACGTTGTGAATCATTCCACAAGCGGATAAAAGTGTCATGGCACAGATAATTTGAATTTGATGGATCTATTCCACTTTCATCCATAAACATTCCCGCACTAATGTCGTCCAGTATTTGCTCCATATCCTCTTTGGGATCGTCACCAATGACCTCAGGACTTACATCTTCATCGATGTCTTATTCTTCATCTCGGAGTTCGAATGACGTTGGATACGATTCTCCATGTAAGACCCAATCAGTATAATCTTGGTCAATACGGTTCTCTCACCAACTCTATCTTATGAGAACGCAAATTCTTGCAAAGTCGGTATGGACATCTAATATGACCGTCATTGCCAATTGTATAGGATGTGAACTCCAAAATTTCTTAACTCTTTCAGCGTATACATTGTAATCCTCACCCAACCGATCTCTAACTCGCATCCAACTCTTATCCATGTCTAATATCCTATTGCAAACAGTCACGTGCATCAACAAACAATCAATTATCTAGCATATTGTGCAATTTCTTCATTTCACCAGATAGTTAGTCCTATCCCATTCGGGATTGTAAGATCATAATCACTAATCTACCAACTATTATCTGTCACGTCCAACGAAATTTCGACAGCATCTCCCTATAGTTTTCCAAATATACTCGTTTGGTCGTGCACACCGACGAGTAATACATCGATGCACCTTCACCGAAACTGCATATCCATAAAACAATAAGGGATGACTCTATTAAAATCATAATGTCAGATGTAACATATATAGTTTGATAGTTTGCAAGAATGATCTTACATTCCCAAACTGTCCATTTTGGATAATTCAAAAGTTATCAATCAAACTTTCAACATGATTGATAACTCTCGAATAGGTCTAAGATTTATTTCAATGCCAAGTAGAAGATACGATATTAAAACACAACAACAATAAAAAAATGCGAGAATGCAAGATGATACATATCATGGGTATTTTAGGTTAGTTGTAAGATAGTTTTTACAACTATTATCTTTTAAGTATTATTATGAGTTTAAGTATTATTAATTCTTATATTTTTATAATATAATTTTAGGCCCTTGTAAGATAGTTGTAAGATAGTTTTTACAACTATTATTTTTTAAATATTAATATGAGTTTAAGTATTAATAATACAGGATGTTTTTATAATATAATTTTAGCCCCTTTTAAGTTAGTTATAAGATAGTTTTTACAACTATTATCTTTTAAATATTAATATGAGTTTATGTATTATTAATTCTTACATATATATACTATATATAATCTACTATAATATTACATATTTATATGATAGTTTAAGACAGTTTTTACAACCGTTCGAACACGGTAATATATTGTTCGGACATATTTATCCGTTCGAATGGTATATTACCGTGTTCGAACGGTCTCAACCTAGATTCCAAACACTAGCCAGTTCAGATGAGACACAATCTTACAAAACATCACAAACTCATATTCAAAAAACACTACAAACATACAACATATATACTTCGAATAACAACCATCTAACAAACATATTTTGTGTTTAATCTAACAAACACCTACACAATATATATAAACTACAAAATCAATAAAAAAAATGATAGTTTTAGAAGTAAAATGATAAAGAAAGTCATACCTTTAAGCGAAATATACTAAGCAATCATCTTTGTAAGATGATAGAATGAAGGATTGTGTGAAGAAAATGTAAGATTTTGAAGAGAAAACGGAGAAGAGAGAAAAATGAGGGACTGACGGCGTGCGGGAAGATTATAAGTTCTGACCAACCATTTGAACGTAAATAAAGTGCGGTCGAACGCGAAATAATTTCAACGCGCCAATTTTTCCGCTTGTACAAATTTCTTCAAGGTCGTTTGATCGGCAAAAAATGTCATTCGAAAGGTTATCCAGGAGTCTTTAATTGGTGAGATATTTTTCCATCGCTGCAATAAAGGGTTCGAACTCTGACAAAGGACATTCGAACGGTAATCCAGAGTCATTAATTGGCAAGGTATTTTTCCACCACTGCAATAATCCGTTCGAACGATGACAAAGAACATTCGAACGATAATCCAGAATTATTAATTGGCGGGATATTTTCCCACCACTGCAATAAACCGTTCGAATGTTTTTTTCATAAGTTTAAACGCAAATAAAGCCTTCGAATGGTTTATTAATACCGTTCGAACACATCACCTTAATGTTTAAATATATTTTCATCATTAAATGAAAAGTACTATAAGGTCATATGTATTAGTAAGATATACTATACTATCATATATATAGTAATCTATACTAAATATCATAGATATAATA
The DNA here is from genome assembly GCF_004785595.1 of Juglans microcarpa x Juglans regia. Taxonomy (NCBI): domain Eukaryota; kingdom Viridiplantae; phylum Streptophyta; class Magnoliopsida; order Fagales; family Juglandaceae; genus Juglans; species Juglans microcarpa x Juglans regia. The sequence goes on along the minus strand of NC_054597.1, from coordinate 16,576,482 downwards.
TAATATATATTATACTATACTAAAGTACACTATAAAAATGTAAGATGATATCTATTAGTAATATATACTATCATATATATTAGTAATATATACTATATATCATATATATAGTATCATATATATTATACTATACTAAATTAGTATAAAGGAAAATATAAGATCATGTGTATTAGTAAATCCCACCAATCATATATAATAGTAATATATACTATATGATACATAGTAATCTATACTATATATCATATATATCGTATCATATATATTATACTATACTACAATGCAAAATATAAGATCATATGTATTAGTAATATATACTCACATATATATGGCCTCAAATATACTAAGATCACATAGTAAAGTAAAGTATAATGGAATATATAGTATGATATATATTAGTTAAGTATATAGTACTATATACTATCATATATATATATATAATCATATATAACACTTTGATAGTAAAGTATTATGATATATTACTATTATACTATAATAAAATATATATAAGTTATTATGTTTTCATTTAAAGTATTATACTATCATAATATATATTATAATATTACATCAATATTACAGTATATATAATCTACTATAATAGTATATATATTATATTAAATTATAGGATTATAACTATAATATACATTTAATATAATTTTTTACTAAACTTAAAACAAATACCGTTTGAATGGTAAATATTAACGTTTGATCCGTAATTTAAAATCCTTCGAATGGTCAAATACGTTCGAACGGTTATGCACATATAAGTTATCGCGAGCAGAACTTTCTCTCATGCCGCCGTCCCCACCATTTGGAAATGAGAAATCAACACCTACGTCTAAGACACTTCCTCCCAAGTGAAGGTATGCATTTTAAAAGTTATTTTACCGTTTATTTTATGATTTTATGGTTTTATTCATTTTCTCTAGAAAAATTATATTTTTTCATCAATAGTCACCGTAGAACACCACAAATCCACCATAAGATGTTTAGAATGAAGAGTTGTATGTATTTTGTCGAGAAAACTACGTAATCTATGCATTTTTGGGTGTTTTCATGCCATTGAGTTGACTTAGCCATGGCCGAGCTCGATCTGGTTTTCGTTCAAATGCGTTCGAATGATTTAACCTTGACGTTCGAACATTTTTAAAACGTTTGAATGGTTTTCAATATTTTATTGTTCGAACGTAAAATTGTCGTTCGAACAAGTTATATTACGTTCGAACTGTTTACTTTGTATTAGCTTATTAAATTGTTTTCATCGTTTCATTGAATTGTTCTATCGATTAATTTATTAAATTGATATTAGTATACAATTTTGTAAATCTTTTCATTGTAATTAGATTTTATCATTAATGTTAAATATATTTTTATTTTTAAAATTTCAGGTTCATAATAATGTCTTATAGGGGCCGTAAACGTGGTAGATCAGGTGAATCTTCCATCCAAACAGTTTGAGAGCGGACTGTTTTTCTTGAGCGACAAGTCAAACTATCTGATTTTGTGGATTTTATATGGGAGGGTCATTCCCTCCCATTAGTATTCAATGATCGTGGTTGGGCACCAATTTTAAATTAGTGAGAAGAATGAATGGAGCTCATTTCCTATATTGAGATCGTTACTAAGTTCTATAAAGATCTCAGTGGTGCCAGCCGAGATGATGGAGGGGCATGCAGGATCTGTGTCCGAGGAGCTCCTGTTATATTTTCTACGGACAGACTCGCTACATATCTCGGTATTCCTAGGCTTCTCAATGCCTATTCGAACCTGCTGCCTAGAGAGTCTGATCCTTCAGGTGATACAGAGATGTCTCAGGAAGAAGGACCAGTTTAAATAGATGATATCGATACACTTGCTGATCATGAGGTCAGAGACTTGATTGTTGGTTCAGATGCTCCAGTGTACGATGAGACGAAGAGTATTAGGTGGATAGATTTTGCTTCTTTCTTCAAGATCATGAATTTGATCATCGCCAACAATATTGACTCTCAGCAGCACAAGACCGAGGTCGGCATGGATCGAGCGAGATTTATGATACGCGTCGCTCGTGGCATTCCAATTGACCTCGTGGGTTATATATTTGAGAGGATCCGATCAGAGGCTAAGTTCATTAAGAAAAATATACTGCCGTTTGGGATCCTCATCACTCAATTTTTACTACATGCCAGGGTCATGCCAGAAGCTGCCGAGCGTTCCCTGGAGCTGATGGGACCAATCAACGGCTCACTTTGTCACGAAGCACGGGACACTCGAGATTTCATTTTCATGGAGTTGTTCCTGACTGGGCTGATATTCAGAGAGATGCACAGCCGGGAGATACTGGAGTATTGGCTGGTGAGACATCTACACAGGCCGAGATATCACGCACATCTACTCGTGAGGAGATGGCCGACATACTGCGTGCTGAGATTAGTATACACACATCAGTAGTGATCAATGCAGTGCATACTACCATGTCTGAGTTGCGTACAAAGATTATGGCTAATGTCTCTGAGTTACGTACAGAGGTTAATGAGTTACGTACAGATATTAATGCCAATAATGCAACTCAGGTCACACTCAGTACTTGATTGGCACAGGTAGAGAGACAATTAGCTGCAGTCGAGGATGTGTGTAGAGACCTCGCAACACAATAGTTTCTATTTTTTATTTATATTTTTTTTGTTATAGTTATGGACAGTATATATGGTGTTTTGATAATTTGCTTTAGTTGTAAATTAAATATTTCGTCTTTTCTAGAGTAATTATTGATTTATATTATGTGGTGTGTGGTTGATAATATTTATTTAACTAAAAATTTTATTTAACATAAAAGAAATTATTAAAATACTTTTAAATTAATTATATAAAATTAATTAATGAATTTGTATATATGATATATATATTTTTTATATTTTGAGTTTCGTACCGAGATTAATATTATACCTTCGAATGTATAAATGTGGTGTTTAAATATGTTCAAACTAAATATATTCCGTTCGAACTGTTTAGAAACCTTCCCGCTAGGTTTTGCCACAAAATATTTTCCATTCGAACATAAAAATTATCGTTCGAATGTATTTTTACCTTTCGAACGATTTTGTAAAGTCATCAAATTTTTGGGATGAAATTTAAATTTCGTTCCAAAAAATGACTTTTAGGGACGAAATTTTGTTCGTCCCTAAATAATTTCATCCCAAAAGCTCAAATTTGTTGTAGTGGAGACCACAACCATTTATCAAGTTGGCTTCCTGGGCATATAATAATTTTCAAAATTCCAGAAGAGGCATTTGGATTGAATACAACTCTGACTTTTGATACATCCCACCAATTGTTTTCCCTATCCAGTAAAACACTCACAGTATCATCCTCATTTATGATATCAACATCTAACACAGCCAAAGAAGCATCATTAAAACTAGGTATCCAAGATTCTTTCCACAATTTTTTAGTCATCCCATCCCCAATCCTCCTTCTGCAACCTTTGAACAGCCAAGATTTAGCTTCTCAAATTCCTTTTCATGCATAGGAAGGTCTTCCACCCAGTTTAGAATCAAAGAAGCTACTATTAGGAAAATATCTAGCCTTATATATCTAATGTAACAGAGGGTTTTGAGAATTAAGAATTCTCCATCCCTGTTTAGCAAGTAAAGCTAAATTAAAGGATTTCAAATCTTTAAAACCCAAACCCCCTTTTGCTTTAGGCTCACACATTTTTTCCCAACTAACTCAATGGATTTTCCTCTCCTCATTTTTCTGACCCCGCCAAAATCTAGCCATGATAGATTCCAACTCAGAACAAAGTTTAGAAGGTAACATAAAACAGCTCATGGAATATGAAGAGATAGACAAAGCTACTGCTTGAATTAATATCTCCTTACCCCCTTGGGAAAGTAATATTTCTTTCCAACTATGTAACTTTTGCCAAACTTTCTTCTTAAGATTAGAAAATGCACTCATCTTTGATCTACCAATAATTGGTGGCAAACCTAAATATTTATCATAGTGATTATCACAAGAGGCACCCCACATATCCATTGTCTTAGTCCTCACATCATCAGTCACATCAGAATTAAAGACCATAGAAGTTTTCTCCGTATTAATACTCTGCCCAGAGGCCTTTTCATAATCAATCAACAGTTCTTGCATACATCTATTCTCTTCCACATTTGCTTGACAGAAGATGATGCTATCATCTGCAAACAATAGATTGTTTACACAAGGAGCACCCTTGCAGACCCTAATACTAGAAATTTTATTCTCAGTCCCAGCCTTATGCAATAAGGAAATCAATCCCTTAGTGCACACAAAGAAAAGATAAGAGGATAAAGGATCCCCTTGTCTCAAGCTTCTTGAAGGAATGATAGGGCCCTTAGGAATCCCATTGATCAATACAGAATAAAAAACCGTGGAAATGCATTTCATAATCAAGTTCACAAACTATCTCTCAAAACCCATATTCATTATGATAGCTTCTAGATAATACCATTCAACAAGGTCATAGGCTTTACGCATACCTAATTTAAGAGACATGAAACCTTTCTTCCCTACTCTTTTATGCTTAAAAAAATGAGTTAATTCATAAGCAATAAGCACATTATCAGTAATAAGACGGCCAGGGACAAATGCACTTTGAGATTCTGATATAATGCTCGGAAGAACATGCTTAAGTCTATTAGCAACAACCTTAGACATTAATTTATACACAACATTGCATAAACTAATGGGTCGAAAGTCAGACACTTTTGTAGGGGATTTCTTCTTTGGAATCAATGTTATAAACGTATGATTCAATTCAGCAGGGAACTCACCTGAATTCAAAGCCTTCAAGACAACTGTAGTGACCTCTCCACCAACCTCAAACTAAAAGTTTTAATAAAACAGTGGTGCCATGCCATCTGGTCCTAGATCTTTCAAAGGATGCATCTGTTTCAGAGCCTGAACCACTTCATGCTCAGAAAATCTTGCAGCTAGACCCTTATTCATCTGACTCGTAACTCTTCCATCCAAATTATCCAAGAAATCCAAAGGCCCATTTTGATCATCAGAAGAAAACAACTTTGTAAAAAACTCCTGAATAATGTGATCCCTCTCCTCACCACATTTCCACACACCATCGTCATCTTGAATTTTAAGGATATGATTCCTTTTCTTCCTATTGGTTGCTTTAGCATGGAAAAACTTAGAATTCCAGTCCTCTTCCTTTAACCACAAAGCTTTGGATCTCTGACGCCACATCATCTCATCCCTTTCCAGCCATAAGTGAACCTCTTTTCTAGCAGCAGTAAAAGCCTCCTTATCAGCGTTCCTAGGGTCAAAACATTCCAGATCTTGTAGTCTGCTTTGGGGTTTCCTCAACTTTTGTTTTACTCTACCAAAATGGTTCTAATTCCACTTCTGAAGTCTTTGGCCACATTCTGAAACTTTATCCATAACAGTACCCATATCAGTTCTATCCTTAACTCTCTTCCAAGTATCTTTCACAATATCTTCACAACTCTTCTCCCCTAACCACATTGCCTCAAATTTGAACAACTTAGGCCTTCTTTGCTGAGTTATCTCCCCATTGACCTCAATCCATATCAGCAAATGATCATAATAGGCTACAGACCCATGGACAACTCTTGCATTTGGGAAATAAGCACACCACAGAACATTAGCAAGGAATCTATCTAATCTCTCACTAATACACTGTTCTCCTTCTCTTCGATTGCTCCAAGTAAACATAGAACCATTAAAACCCAAATATTTCAAGGAACAATTATGCAACACTTCTCTAAAATCAATAATTTGTCTCTTAGGCTGCATCCATCCTCCCCATTTCTCATCATGTCTTAACAATTCATTAAAATCACCCAACAACAGCCATGGCCCTCCTCTACTACTATATAATCTGCGAATAATATCCTACATCTTATAACGCAAATGAGCCTCAGGATGGCCATAAACCCCAATAAGAAAAAATGCATTTCTATGAATCCCAACATTCTTTATCAACGCATCAATGTGATTACTAGAGTAACTTTGAATATCCAAATTAGTATCCTTATTCCAGAGCATCTCAAGACCACCGCTTTTTCCCACACAATCAACAGTAAGACAATTATTGAAACCTAGCTTATACTTATAGTGTTCCATCGCTCGAGTCGATAATCTTGTTTCTTGCAGGAAAAGGATATCGGGACCTTTTTTCACCGCTAAATCGCGAAGTGTACAAATGCCACATGGGTTCCGAAGCCCACGGACATTCCAACTGATGATTTTCATGGCGTCCGGTAGGGTTGGGAACCAGCTGCTGTCGATATCTCCTGCAGAACATCCTTCTGTGCCTTCCCAGTTGCTGTCGATATCTCCTTCAGAACATCCTTCTGTGCCTCACTTGATTCAATCAAGGTATGAAGCTTCTTTGCCCCTCTGATCGAATCGTCCTCCTTGCCCAGAGATCCTTTCTGTTTTTTGTTACCAATCTTCAAAGGGGAATTTTGTGTCTGATTTTTGGTAATATGTGATAATCGTCGCCATTTATTTCCCTCCAACACATTAGGTCTAGCTAATCCATGGGCCTTCCTAGAGTCGACCCAATTTTCTGCTCCAGGCCATCTCCCTTCTCAGCTTCCTCAGGCCCATGATCCACCCTCATAACCTCCCCAGGCTTCAAAGCCTATCTCGCCCTTTGTTGCTGATCCATAGATTCTTCCCTCCTTGCCTCTGAATTTTTAGTCGTTACCAGAATCTCTCGCTCACCCACCACCCTTTGTGGAATCATATCTTCCATTATCTCCTTTGAAATCTCAGCCGTTATAGGAATCTCAGCTGTTACAAGAGTCTCCCTCGCACACTCCCCCCTCTGTGGATTCATATCTTCCGTTATCTACTCCGAATCAACAACAGTTACAACAAAATTTTTGGGCCATGATTTACTCCACACATTACACTTCGTCCCTCCGAGACCTACTGCCTGCTTATCCTTCACCGGAATAGCAACTGGAGCTGCATTAGCTGGCTTGCTTTTCTGTTCGTGTCGATCCCACCAACCCCCTGGGTTGCTCACATGCAGCCACTGCCCATAAGGGAAATCGTCCATCATAGTCTTTGTTTGATTATCCTCCAGCCATTCCTCACAGTCTTTATGACCATGGCCAATTCTAACACAAAAATACCAGAAATCAGGGAGTTGCTCATAAGAGAACCGAACCCAAACTGGCTCCTTGGATCCTACGTTTAGCATCTTGCCCCTCAGTAATGGTTTAGTGACATCAATTTTGATATGAACCCTCATGAATTCCCCCCATGCCATCTCCCCTTCATCCAGATCTACTTCCTCCACAACTCCCACCTTACTCCCAAAGAGATTACCCACATATAAACTTCTTGCACTAATAGGGAGATCGTGCAATCGGACCCAAAAGAGTGCCTCAGTAAGTTGTATACGATGAATTGGTTGATTGCCCTCAACCTCCTTGATCAAAACCAGTTGTTTATCAAAAGACCATGGGCCATCACACACAACTCTATTCATATCCCGTGACTCTTCAAATTCGAGTAGCATCAATGTCGCATTCAAATCTCTAAACTGAATACCCGTCGCAGGTCTCCTTATTTTCTTCACCGACTGTTTGAATGCTTCTTTGTTATATAATGCCTAGACGTCAACAGTTGAATCATCAGATGCTTCCCATCCCAAATAATAGCATCTTCCAAATTATGTGGTTCCAGTATAACTTCCTCTTGCTTACAGTCTGTCAACTTCAGGTGTTGGTAGAGACCCTCCAACATCTCTGCCACCGTAACTCGATCCCAAGCTGACGTTGCCTCAAGCCACCTCGCATGCAGTACTGGTTTTGAGACCACCCTTCGTGGAGTGGCCGGCCTCAGTACCGCTTGGGGGCGGTTATCCCACTTCTTACAGTGGTTTGTATAATTGAGTGTGTGTAGGTCATGAGCACATTTTATTCATATAAAAATATGTTGAGGTGTCAACCTCTAATTGAAGGGTGTAATACAATATTTACGCGACATCCTAATTTACGATTTTTCCTAAATATTATCCCTTTCTTATCGAAAAGCTGCTATTAATCTAATAAGTAATATATGATAGACACAACACTTTTCACAATATTTTTAATAATCAAGTTTTAAACTGAGTGTATTTGTAAATTAATGATGACACTTTTATTACTATTTTATAAGTACTTGTTTTACCCAAAAAAAAAAAACATTTAATTCATACAAGATTATGAAAAAGATTGTAAAAAATATTATATTTGTGTTTATCATTTTCTTAATTCAATAAAATCTTATCTTCAATATATATAATCTTTCATGTAAATTAATGTCACTTAATTTAAATCCTCCAATATTAATCCAACAATATTATCTCTTTTCTATTTTTCATATAAACCCACATGCATGATGATGCATATATACACAAGAATTCCCTATTTTGGAAAGCAAGAATTATCCCTTCCATAGCTCATATTATATATAGATATATAACAAGTTATAGTGGGAAACCGTTTATAACTCATGATACATCACTACAAGAAAAATACTTATTTGTAGTCAGTTAATTTCAACAAAATGACTATTTACAACTAAAATGAGTCTGTTTTGATCATAAATAATATTTTCGCCGCTATTAAATAATTACAAAAATCTATTTTTCTTGTAGTGCATATACCAGATTTTGTCTGAAAAATGTTTGTTTAACAAAAGAATCTATAATGCGGCGGCGGCTGCGAATTCTAAATAGAGATGGATTCATAGATCAGTACTTATCTTGTTCTGTGTAATATAAGCTTAACCTTTTTTACCTAAAGAGTACAGATGGAATGGCCAGCTCCAGTACGTACGTAATGAATCGAAGTATATATATATATATATATATATATATGCATCTTCTTTATTTCATATATGTTAAAATGATGTTCATGTAGTGCTACATATAAACGTTAATATTGAAAAAGATACGGCTTCTATATATCATTAATGATAGTATAAAACTCGTTTGGATAATGAGATGAGATGATCAGCTGAGATGAGATGAGATAGTTTTAGAAGAGTTAAATAAAATATTATTAGAATATTATTTTTTTAAATTATTATTATTTTGAGATTTGAAAAAGTTGAATTATTTATTATATTTTGTGTGGAAATTTAGAAATATTATAATAATGAGATGCGATAAAGTGAGATAGTTTCTATATTCAAACAAGCCTAAGAGTTACTTTATAAGAGAAGTTTAAAATTAATTTTTCTTTACTACCATGTTAGCAGTGTAAAAGTATGATCACTACCTAGCCTATTTGTAAATATGATCGTTATTAAGAACTACCAATTTGTAAATATGTACTTTTTTTTTCAATCACTACCTATTTCTATGTAGATTTAATAATGTACGATTGAGCTCTAATTGAGTCGGGCATAAACAAACGAGCCTTAATCAAATGGAGTCAAGTTTAATCGAATACGTGTCATTTCCTAGTAATAGTACTAAACGAGTTTGTATCTACATGCTTTCATAATTAACCTTTTTTTTTTTTTTTTTTTTAACGAGACAAGTTCAATTCGAATTAACCGGACGAGTATGGATCACATAAGCAATAGTAGAAACTGATTCATTTGCAGTCATAGCCATAAATGGAAATTAGTAGATGTAGTCATGATTTTATAGCACGTACATGAACTGTCATCGAAGAATAATAATGTAATGGGTAGTTGTACTGGATGATCACATGACTTCGTCATAGACGCATTCATGATCCTAACCCTGGGGTTTCCGTTGCAAAATATCAGGACATCATGTATCCACAAACCAAAGCTTAAAAAAAAAAAAACCCATTTTAGCGGGTTAATTAATTCTACACCCATTGCTGGGAATTGCTTTTTCTTTTTGGAATTTTTATTCGGAGCACAGGCGATCACTCATGCGTACATGCACAAGTGATCACTAATTGCGGCTGGAATATTGTCGATCCAAAGCTTAGTGAGTCACAAGTACTGATTTCTGAGCTGAGTAGTACTGCAAGAAAACTGCTTATATAATGTTAATTATTTCTTATTAAAATCATTATTTTTGGTCAAAATAGTTTTTATTTTATCGTAAATAGTCATTTTTTATCTAAAATAACTCATCATAAGTGCTATTTCTTTTAGTGGATATCTATAAGCTTGGGATGAATGAAATCATCACAGTTTTGTATCCGTTTGGATACAAAGATGCATCTCATCTCATCTAATTTCAAATAATAATTTTACTATTACTTATAAACTATCTAAATTAATCTCATCTCACAATCTTTTGCGGGAATATACCAATTAGGTCGTTATGAGCAGTAGTCTAGTCATTGTTTTGTCTTGATAGACAATAATGGACTACTGTAGTTGACATTTAATTTAAGAAGAATGCATTTAATTCTGTCCACATAATATATAAAAGCCCTTCATGATCCCACTAGAAGACATGGGCACATGCACTTGAATTCATTAATAGAGTTTGATCTCATCAGCTTCATCCCTTTTTCTTTCCTTTTGCAGCATCCACTTAACCTTATTTTTAATATTAGCGTTTCGTCACGTACAAATTAATTTGACCCAGCAACATAATTATTTATTCGATGGAAGTCACTTTCCATATAGCCCTAGAATTAGGATCATATATAATATATATATATATATATATATATATATATAATATATAGATAGGAAAGAAACATGCAAAAAAATAGATAACTTTTTGAGGAAAAAAGTTGTGAAACAAAAGAAAAAGAAATTAGGTACAAGTTGATGAGAAGTCAATATTGCTAAGAAAATATGGAAAGCCCTAAGAAAAAACCTAAAATATTATTAATTGATCAAAAGATACAATGCTTTTTGTTGAGGTGGCTTGAATCCTGTTGAAAAAGTACCTCTTCAGTCTGGTCGCCCGAGCAGTGTCTCTACAGCTCGAGCGAAGCCCCAACCTGAGAGTTGGCTCAATAGTCAACTCGAGCGGGATGCCAACATCGTACAACCCGAGAGTTTGCTCGACATCCGCTCGACAATCAACTCGAGCGGGATGCCAAACCCTAATGTTCACTTGAGCACCACTCGACACTCGCTCAAGTGAATGTTTGAAAACTAGGGTTCGCCATTTCACTATAAATAGAAAACAACGTTTATTTGTACATGTTAATTTTTTTCATTCTTTTTGAGAGGGGCTGTAGTATGAGAGAAGTGAGGGAGAGAGAGAGAGAAAGAGAGAAATTCTATTGTGAGAAATTTTTTGTTATTAATCTCCTGTACTCCATTTTTGTTGATAGTGAATTTATTGAGACTGACCCCGCCAGTGGACGTAGACTCACATTGAGCCGAATCACTTAAATCTTGGTGTTTTGTGTGTGATTGCCATTTTTTCTTTTGTTTATTTCCGCTTCGATTCTTCAAATTTAGCCTTTGATAATCAATTTATCCCAGCAAATTGGTATCAGTGCATGGCTCTATGCAAAATCGGGAGGGATGGCTATGACAAAGTTTGAAGTGGAGAAATTTGAAGGTTAGAACAATTTCAGTTTATGGCATATCAAGATGTAGGCTTTACTACGACAACAGGGTTTGTCAAAGGTATTAGAATAGAAGGTGACTGATAATTCTCTTGCACCGTCAAGAGAAGAAGAAGAAAAGGTACACAATACTATTCTTTTGTCATCATTAGATGGAGTTTTAAGGGAGGTTGCTGATGAGGAGACTGCTACTACTCTTTGGGCTAAATTTGAGAGTTTGTATATGAAGAAATCTCTCACCAACCGTTTGTATTTGAATCAACGACTATACACTCTCAAAATGAAGGAAGATACTCCAATCTCAGAACACTTAAGATGAATTTAATAAAATTATTCTGGATCTGAGGAATATTGACATTAAGCTTGAAGAAGAGGATCAAGCCTTAACTGTTTTGTTTCATTACCCATGTCATTTGAAAATTTTGTGAATTCCATGTTGTATGGTAGAGATACAATTTCTTTGGCAGATGTGAAATCTGCTTTGAATTCAAAGGAATTGAGAACTAAATTGAATGTGAAGGGCACTGATGATTAAGCCATTGGTTTGTTTGTTAAGGGTTCCTCTAGTAAGGGTAGATCCAGTGACAACGGTTTAGAGAAGAAGAAGGGTAAATCCGGGGGCAGTTCACAGTCGAAGTTTAACAAGAAAAATGTTAAATGTCATTACTGTCATAAGTTTAGTCATTACAAAAATGAGTGTCCTAAACTGAAAAGCAAAGAGGAAGGCACTAGTTCCTCTAATGTCGTTAGTGTTGCTGATGAAAAGTCTAACGGCTCAGATATTGTCTTAGCAATTAGAGACTCCAATAGTCGCTTCAGTGACAAGTGAGTCATGGACTCAGCTTGTACATTTCACATATGTTTCAAGAGGTACTGGTTCACTAATTATGAGTCAGTCAACGGTGGTTCCGTTTTGTTAGGGAATGATATGACTTGTAAAATTATTAGGATTGGTTCAGTCAGGATAAAGATTTTGATGGGATTGTCAATACACTGTCTAATGTCCGACACATCCTAGATTTGAAGAAGAATTTTATTTCTTTGGACACACTTGATTCTTTGGGTTTTAAGTACACCGGTGAAGGTGGAGCTATTAGAATCAATAAGTGCTCCATGGTTGTAATGAAAGGAGATAAGATAGATGATCTTTATTTCCTTCAGGGTAGTACAGTGACATGTATAACTGTAGTGTCTGTTGCAAACGATCCAGACTTAGATGTCACCTGTTTGTGGCACATGTGTTTGGGTCATATGAGTGAAAATGGGATGTTTATTCCGAGTAAGTAAGGTTTGTTATGTGAACAGAAGATAGAGAAACTTGAATTTTATGAACACTGAGTGTTTGGAAAACAATGCGGGGTTCAGTTTTCTACAGGGGTCCACAAAACTAAAAGTACTGTGGACTATATTTATTCTGATATTTAGGGTCTATCTTCTGTTCCATCAAAAGGTGATGCTCAGTATTTGCTTACATTTATTGATGATTTCTCATGGAAAGTTTGGGTTTATTTCTAAAGCAGAAAAACGATGTATTTGTTAACTTTAAACAGTGTAAGGCTTTGATTGAAAATCAAACAGGCAAGAAAGTAAAGCGACTTCGAACTGATAATGGTATGGAATTTTTCAGAGGTGAGTTGATGAATTCTACAAAAATGAAAGTATTATCAGGCACCATATAGTTAGACATACTCCACAGCAAATGTGATAGCTGAACGGATGAACAAGACTCTCTTGGAGAGAGCCCACAATATGCTTTCTAATGCAGGCTTGTCTAAGGATATCTGGGCTGAAGCAATCAACATAGCTTACTTCCTGGCCAACCACTCTCCAGCCATAGCTATTGGTTTGAAAACTCCAAATGAGGTATGGTCTAATACTCCTACTGATGATTCAAATTTGAAAATTTTTTGTTGTCCTGCATATTTTAATATTAATGATAGAAAACTTGAGCCAAAGGTAAAGAAGGGCATATTCATTAGGTAAACCAGTGAGGTGAAAGGATCTAGGTTGTAGTGTACTGATCCTAAATTACCTAGATTTGTAATCAGCAAAGATGTTGTATTTGATGAACAATCTATGCTTAATCCGAGAAATGTCTACAAGTGAAGAGGAGGGTATTTTCAACAAGATAGAATTTCAAGTTGAAGCTTTACAAAGGATGCCAAGTGGCATTCGAGATCATGCTATTGCTGATGAGCATGATTCTGATTGTGATATTGGTGCACAAGGTGAACAAAACTACAGTATAGCTACTGGTAGACAGAAGAGGTAGATTAGACCACCTCAAAGATATGCTCATGCAAATATGGTAGAGAACATTGTTGGTCAAGAGCCTTCTAGTTATTCAGAAGCTGTCAAGAGTAAGAAATCTGCACAGTGCCGTGCAGCGATGACTAAAGAGATTGAGTCTCTTCACTAAAACCAAACTTGGAATCTGGTTAAGTTGCTGAAGAAGATGAAGACTGTTGGCTGCAAATGGATCTTCAAAAGAAAAGAGGGAATTCAGGGTGATACAGATGCAAGATACAAGGCACGCTTGGTTGCTAAGGGCTACAGTCAGAGAGAGGGCATCGCTTCAATGAAGTTTTCTCTCCAGTTGTGGAACACAGTTCAATCAGAGTGTTACTTGCTATAGTAGCATTGTATGACTTAGAGCTACAACAACTTGATATTAAAACATCGTTCTTACATGGTGAGGTTGATGAAACCATTTACATGCATCAACCAGAGGGGTTCATTGTTGAAGGTAAATAAGATCATGTGTGCAGATTGAAAAAATCATTATATAGTTTGAAGCAGTCTCCAAGGCAATGGTATAAACATTTTGATTCCTTTATGATTGATCATGGTAATTTGAGGAGTAAATATATGATAGTTGTGTTTATCACATGCTGTTATTTGATAGTTCTTTCATTTATTTGCTACTTTATGTTGATGATATACTTGTTGTTACTAAATAGATATCTGATATTGATTTGTTAAAAACTCAACTAAAAAATGAGTTTGAAATGAAAGATTTAGGTGGTGCAAAGAAGATTTTGGGAATGGAGATCCACAAGGATAAGAAAGCTGAAAAGATGTACTTATCTCAAGAAAAGTACATTGAGAAAGTTCTTGAAAGATTTAGAATGTCTAATTCCAAACCAGTAAGTACACCGCTTGTTACATACTTTAAACTTTTAGTTAAGCTATCTCCTTATTCCAGTGCAGTTGGTAGTATAATATATGCAATGGTTTGTACTCGTCCATATATTTCACAGGCAGTGAGCGTTGTTAGCAGGTACATGGCTACTTCGGGTAAGACTCATTGGTAGGCTGTGAAATGGATACTCAGGTATTTGAAAGGGATTTTGGATCTTGGCTTAGTATTTGATAGAGATGTTGATTTCAGTTCCAGTATTGTTGGTTATGTTGATTCTGATTATGCTGGAGACTTAGATAAAAGAAGATCATTGACATGATATGTTTTCACTTTGTGTGGGTCTGCTATTAGTTGGAAAGCAACACTACAATCCACTATTGCTTTATCAACTACAGAGGCAGAGTACATGGCAGCAGCTAAGACTGTTAAGGAGGCCATTTGGTTGAATGGGTTGATTAGTGATTTGGGACTACAACAAGATGGGATTTCAATATTCTATGACAGTCAGAGTGCAATACATTTGATTAAATGTATCATGAGAGAAAGAAGTAAATTGATATCAGGTATCATTTTCTTAGAGAGATCATTGTAGAGGGTGTTGTAGAAATTTAGAAGATTGCTACTACTGAGAATCCAACAGATATGATGACAAAGCTAGTTACTGTGTACAAGTTCAAACTCTGTTTGGACTTGATTGGTGTTCGGGGTCTGTGATTCCCTTAGGGGATTTGGTGGAGGGGGTTGGTACTGTGGTCAGTGGATTTTGTGTTAGGGTTGGTAGAATTCAAGCCAATGTGGAGATTTGTTGAGAGGTGGCTTGAATCCTGTTGAAAAAATGTCTCTTCAGTCCCGTCACTCGAATGGTGTCTCTGTAGCTCGAGCGAAACCCCAACCCGAGAATTCGCTCGACTCCTGCCCTACAGTCAGCTCGAGCAGGATGCCAACACCGTACAACCCAATAGTTCACTGGACTACCGCTTGACAGTTAGCTCGGGCGGAGTGCAACCTAAGAGTTCGCTCAACATCCGCTTGATAGTCAACTCGAGCGGGATGCCAAACCCTAACGTTCGCTCGAGCACCACTCGACACTCGCTCGAGCAAATGTTCGAAAATTAGGGTTCGTTGTTTCAGTATAAATAGAAAATGGCGTTCATTTGTACGTGTTAAGTTTTTCATTCTTTTTTAGAGGGCTGTAGTACGAGAGAAGTGAGAGAGAGAGAGAGAGAGAGAAATTCTATTGTGAGAAATTTTTTGTGATTAATCTCTTGTACTCCATCTTTGTTGATAGTGAATTAATTGAGACCGACCCCGCCAGTGGATGTAGGCTCACATTGAGCAGAACCCCTTAAATCTTGATGTTTTGTGTGTTATTGTCATTATTTTCTTTTGTTTATTTCTGCTACAATACTTCAAATTTAGTATTTGATAACCAGTCTATCCCAACACTTTTAATAATCCAAATTAAACAGATTATTTGAATGCCATGCACGCAACAAGTTTTAAGTAGGAATACGCAAAATCACTTGCATTGTTAATTCCTAACATCTAAAGTTTCAAATGACGTATTAATGGCCTATATATAACCTTTCATTAGTTCTGTGGTTTATACAAGAAGTGCTATATATAACTATAAATATATTTCATAAAAATAAATTCACAAATTGATATTACTTTATATGATCATACATTAAATTTATTTTACAATAAAAATGACTTTACAATGCATGGTTTGGATAGTCAGCTGAGATGAAATGAGTTGAAATGATTTGTGAGTAGTTGTAAGATATTTGAGTTGAGATGAGATAAGTTAGAAATTGTTTGAGTTAATAGTGAGATAGTAGTGAGGTAAAATGTTTTATGGGGTTTTGGGAAGTAGAGATAAAAAGTTGAATAAAAATATTATAAATTTAAAATATTGTTAGAATATAATTTTTGTTTTGGGATTTGAAAAAATTGAATTAATTTTTGTGTTTTGTTTGGAAGTTTAGAAAAGTTGTAATAATTAGATGAAAAAGTTGAATATTTGAAATTGAAAAATGTTTATATTTGTGGTATTTGGATATTGAGATGAGAGGGGATGATATGAGATGAGATAGAAGCATATCTCTATCCAAACCCGACTTTAATGTACCATATTAAATCATGTCAGTTAATAAATTTCTTTTTGTGGAGTTTTTTGTGGTTAAAGAATTTCTCAGTTTACATAAAATTAAAGTAGATGTAGACGTGCATGGCAACCCTAGCCAACATGATCATCAGGATCAGTACCAGTATTGCACCTCTATGCATTGTTTTTCTTTTTTGGACAAAATCAACGTGGTCGAGATCAACTGCGTGCTGAAGCTTGGACTTTGATCATCTTGAAGAAGAGTAATTATTAATTAAGATATAAGATAAAATTGAAGGATAATAATATTTATCAAAACAAAGTTCTTAATTGATTTCATGACATTTGAACTTTTATAATTGAAAATATATGGCAATATTACCATAGTTTTTTGCCATAAATAATATACCAAAACTCACATATTTTTTTCCATAATTATATAGACGTTTGTGCTTAGAATGCGAGAAGAAGATCAAAAGATTGAGGATACATAATTCATGCAAGGCAATTGACAAATGGATCCAGATCGTCTGTCGTCAGTGCAGGTAACTATCGGCTTCGATTCCCGGATAAATGGATCCCGCATGCATTGATCAGTTCCATACCGTTATATATATATATATATATGTATAAATTACCTATGCAACTTTCTAATTTATTGAAATGTAATGGAGGCCAGGGACCCTAACTGCAAGCTAGCTAGCTTGTTCCACTAATGGGTGACCATGAGCAGAATTATGCATCGCAGACTCCATGGATATTGCTATCTACTCATCATCATGTACTATAGGTATATATATATATATATACAGAGAGAGAGAGACCTTAAGCTAAAAGCGGGGTTTGGTCGACCTAGTGAGCGTACGTGCGGATAGGAGTAGTATATATGGTCCCAAACCATAGCTATATGGTGAAATCCCATATTAAAAGTAGCATGCATTCGCAAGTCATGTTTCATATATAAGATCACATACAATGGCTCGCAAATGGTCCTGGAGATTACGCCATTATTATATTCGACAAAAGTCAGCATCTAGAATTCACCACCACAAAACCAAAGCTAAAAACAAAGAAAGACGGAAAAAGAAAACACAATTGTGGTTTGTTTGGATGTGTAGTACATGATCATTATAATTAGCTAGGCAAACAAGAGTTTGTTCCTTCACAACATGCAGACTCCATCCTGCAACATAAATTTATTTCCATCTCCATTTCTGCACTCTTAGTCTCTTACCATCCCACCGCATATGTAGGAGCAGTCAAAAGTGGTGGTGCTTGTGATCCGGTCCTCCTGGTACGATTGTATCGGTGGCTGGTTCAGACTTGGCGGCCAAGTGAGCCAACCTTCGATAATTGTCATGTTCTGGCAGACCAAATCCTAACTCGTGCCAAAGATGTTTGCTGTTTATATTTTCCTGCATGGCTGGTTGACCTTGAAGAATACGTGCCTGGGATTTCACAGGAAATAACACAGAGAAGCTGACGAAGAAGAGCATGAAGATCACATGCATGGTGGTTGTATTAACCATGTTGATGGGACGACAAGAGTATAAGGAGATCGATGAAAACTAGATCAGTGGCTAGCTAGTGACCAGATTGAAGTAACTAAACAGGAATGGCTAATGCTATATTTATAGAGCTAAACTCAGAGAAAGAACAATATTAAATATTATTACTAGTGGAGAGAAAAAAAAAAACATAAAAAACAAAATCCTACTAATGTAAATTGTCATCTACTCCGCATGGTGGAGGTTTTGTCTCTCTGTGTTTCTTTTTTTTTTTTTTTTTGGCTTATTGAATCCTCATTTATTAGATTCTCTGATCTGTCCAAACTGACATGGATTTTTTTTTTCTCAACAAGTATTATATAGAATACTAGATTAGGTTACACATGTGTACCCTAATCATGTACATGAGTTTAAGGTGGGTCTTTTTAACTATCAATATATAAGATAATCTTGGAATGCTATCAAGGGGTATGCGACCAAAGAATAAATAATTAGTTGTTGCCCATTGCGCCGTAGAGTGTGCAAACCAATTTTGTGACTGGTGTATTTTGGCTATCCTCCAATCTTCTTAAGGTAGAATATTTTGAAGGATGTCTTTTATGATTGGAGTTATTTGCCACAAAGGTGAGGGAGCTTTCTTTATTATAGCATCTATAATAATTTGAGCATCACCTTCTAGGACTGCTGGCCTATTTTGAAGTTGTTTTGCAATTTGTGTTGCCAATAGAGCTGCCGATGCTTTTGCAAAGATTGGGTTAGTGGTTAATTAGGATCCTTGATGTCCATACCTCCACAATGTTTCCTTCTGAGTCTCGACATATTGCTGAAAAGGTGGAGAAATTGTCTCTTACTGTTGTGTCAAATGAGAAGCTCAATTGATTTGAGGGAGGTGGGGCCCAACTTAGACTTTGGAGAGTTTTTACCTTTTGTTCCCATACTTGTTTATAAGCTTGGTATGTCGTTTCTAGCTGGATTGTTGCCTTCTTGAGCGAGAGGGTTGAGTAATTGTGAACAATATCATTTCTTTGCCTCCATATAAAGTCCATTACTATCATTGTAAATATTTGAAAATGATGTAACTCTTATACTGTTAGACCCAGTAAAGGAACTGGGTCGATTACCATTTGTA
This sequence comes from Juglans microcarpa x Juglans regia, assembly GCF_004785595.1. Taxonomy (NCBI): domain Eukaryota; kingdom Viridiplantae; phylum Streptophyta; class Magnoliopsida; order Fagales; family Juglandaceae; genus Juglans; species Juglans microcarpa x Juglans regia. Next base: position 16,557,080 of record NC_054597.1, on the reverse strand, counting down.
TCCAACCAGTCATTGAGTTGAACGATAGTAGTGCAAGATTCAATGGACAGCTGCTTTGCTGCCATATTATGCGCACAATAGGACATTGAGCGAAGAGATGAAGTAATGTTTCTTCTTCCTCGTTGCACAATAGACAATTTTCATGTTGAATATTTGGAATGATATTGTTCAGTCTTGCCCTTAAGAGAAGCATATCCCAAATTATTTTTCATGGTAGCAACTTGTGTCGATCATGGATTTTCAACCACCACAGTTTTTTGAAATTGAAAATTATGAAATTTTGAGGAGAGGTGATATCTGGGTCATTAGCCGCTAAGTGGTAATCGGTATTGATTGTGAATTTTCCATTCTGATTTGGGAGTCAGGTCACTGTGTCATCTCCTTGGCTATTTTGAGGAAGAGGGATTTTTTGGATTTGTGCAATGCTATCTTGTTCAAACAATGTGAGCATTTTTTCTATGTTCTAAGAGCGAGGATTATTAGTAATGATGTTAAAAAACTTTCAAAAGGTGTGTACCTCATTCATTTGCTTAATCGACTTTGGCTTGAATGATTCCATAGTTAGGATCCAAGGTTCTGTCCATACATTTACTTTTGATCCATTGAAGATTTGATAGTATTTGCCTTTTGAAATCAATTCTCTTGTCTTTAGGATTCCCTTCTATAGCCACGAGTCTGATGATTTTGGAGTTGTACTCAAGAGGTTTGTTGAGCTGAGGTATTTTTTTTTATAGTACCTCATGTCATAGCCCATTACTTGCTTGACTCAATTCCCAGCCTATTTTTGCTAATAATGATAAATTCATGCTCTGCATTAATCCAAGACCCAGTCCACCTGATTTTTTTGGCTGACATATAGATATCCATAATTTCAAAGAGAGGTGGTGATTTTTTTCTTTAGAGAAACCCTACCAGAAATTTTTGAAACTAGTAATTAGCAACTTGCACAGTGATTTTGGTTGCATGAAAATTTGCATTTCATATGTCGGGATCGTGCTTGCAACCATTCTGATTAGCATTGTTCTTCTTGCTTGTGAAAGTAATTTTGACTTCCAGCCTTCTAGTTGGTTGTTGATTTTTTCCATTAAGTCTTTGAAGCTCTCCTTTTTTGCTCTTGTGAAGGAGGTTGGAAGTCCTAAATACTTAATTATGGACGATGGCAGTTTGTATGGAAGTATTTGAGTATTCAATGTTTTGGTCATGGAAGTGGTGTTCCTCGTAATGAAAATAGAAGACTTCTTGTGATTGATTTTCTTTCCTGACCATTAAATGTATTTCTCAAGATTTTCGGATATGACTTTGGCACTTTGTTTGTTTGCTCTCCCAAACACTATGAGGTAATTTGCAAATAATAGATGAGAGGTTGGAGGACTATTTCTACTTAATCAAATACCTTCATACTTTCCTTAAGCTTTTGATCTAGTTACTAATATGAACAACACCTCCGAGCATAAAGTGAATAAGAGAGGTGAGATGGGGTTGCCATGACTGAGTCTCCTTTAAGCTTTAAAGAAATCTCTTGGGGTTCCGTTAATGATGATAGAGAAAGATGTAATCATTATACATTCTCATATAAGGTTTATCTAGATGGTGCTATGTCCTAGAACTTCCGTCACTTTAAACAAAAATTCTCATTCTACATAATCAAAAGTCTTGTTCATGTCAAACTTTACTACCATTAGTCCTCTTTTCCCTATTTTTTTTTCAGGTTGTGAAATAGCTCATGGGCAGTCATCGTGTTTCCTTTTATGTTCCTGCCAGGGACAAAAGCCATATGAAGTGGGGAGATGATGTGGGGAAGGGTGGTTTTGAGCCCGTTTACCAGAATTTGGATGATAATTTTGTAGATGACATTTGTCAGGCTAATTGCGTGATAATGCTCGGGTTGACTAGGGATGGAAATTTTCAGAATTAGTGCAATATTTTTGTTGTTCATTTGTTTTAGTATTTTACCACTTTGGAAGAAATTCTGCACTGCTTTGATGACTTTACTCTTGATATTGTTCCAATAGTGTCTGTAAAAAAGAGCGGTCATTCCATTCGGGCCTAGGGCTTTTTTATTCAAAATTTGTTATAGTACTGCAAAAATTTCTTCTTCACTGGGTAGAGCACTAAGAAGTTCATTATATTGATCTAAAATTTTCCTTTCGAAAAGACTTTCAAGATGTCCCGACTCAGTTGGATTTGAGGTAGCATATATGGTCTGGAAATAATCAATAAAAGTAGACTTTGTTAAACATTGGTCCATCGACCAGTTACCTAGGCCTAGTTTGATGGAGTCGATCGCATTTCTCCATGTTTTGATTGTTGTTGATAAATGATAGAATCTAGTGTTGAGATCTGTGGTTGTTAACCATGAGATTTGGGATTTTTGATAGCATAAGGCTTCTTCATTTTAGCTGTATCTTGAGGTTGTGATGGAGCTGTTGTTCCCTTATCTGGTTCTGGGAGTGCGACATTGTACTTCAAGGATCCCACTTTCTATTTTTTGAATGTTGACATGGATTTTCCCAAAGTAGACTTTGTCCAATGTTTAAGAGTATATTTGGTGGCCTTGACATTTTTGCATAAAATGTAAGCAAGGGTTCCTTTGAATTGCTTGCTCCGTGCTTCTCCGATTATCATTTGATTCAGTGGCTCATGGATCTAGAATTATTCAAATTTAAAAGAATGAGGCCGATTTTGTTGAGCTGTTGTGTTTAGTAGTAGAGGATGATGATTTGATGCCGAGGAGGTCAGATGTTGGAGTGAGGCATCAGGGAATAGCAGTCTCCATTGTTGATTTACAATGCCCTGATCCAATCTCTTTCGAATGAGTTTTCTACCTTGTCTTTTATTTGTCCACGTTAATGATGGGCCTGTGTATCCAATGTCAGTTAAGGCTATGTTTGGATCCTTGACTGCTCTCGACTCATCTTAGTTGAGTTCGATTTTAGACGTTTCCTAACTTCTAAACACGCAAAACTCACCTAGATGGACATAACTCACCTACTTTTACACTGTTCCATGATGGAAATATCACTGCCAAATTGGTAAGAGATTCCTGACATTGTCTCTCTCTTTCTCGTGGTTTCCCTGCAACACCTCTCTCTCTCTCTCTCTCTCTCTCTCTCTCTCCCCCATCCTTCTTCTTCCCTAAAGAGTCTGTAATGCTAATAGCTTTCCTATGCCATCACTGTGCCATTTGGAATGGTAACGACAATGGGATATAAAATTAAATTTTGCTTCGCAATCAGTAGCCAGTACAAATATTGGAATAAAATGTGAGCATGATATTGTGTTGTGTGTTTATTGATAATTATTTTAATTTTTTGTACAAATTTAGAGTAAATTATTTGCACAAAAAATAGTGGAAAATTATTTTTTACATGCATTGGGGGAATATATGTTTGACTTTTGTTATTTATTACTAAAAGATTTAAATAAATTAATTATTCAATCATTACAACAACTTGTCAATCATTGATAGGATCCATACATTTTTCAACTTCCCATAAATACATCTAAACTCATCTTAACATCCAAACATATCTAAACTCATCTTAGGTGGGACCCACAAAACTCACTTCACCATCTCAACTCACTACTATTCACAATGAACTCAACTCATCTAAACTCATCTCTGCATCCAAATGCTACCTAAGCCTTCACTTTCCATTAAACTTTTCAATCCTCCACCATCTCTACACCCGATCGCCATACAAATAGAAGGCCTCATTTATTCCATGAAGCCAAAAAATTTACAAAATGGTGAAAACCAATACTATTTACAATAGCTAAGGTGTGTTTTGCTAGCACCATAGTTTTCAACAGAGAGATGATATCCAGATTATATTTCCTAATATTGGCCCTTAGAGATATGATTACTTTGGGTTGGGTCAGGCCCCTGCAATTCCAAACCAGTGTCTTCATATGGCTGGGGGAGGCATTTTTGAGCTTGCCTTATTAGTTTTTTTTTTGGATTTTTTGGACACAGATGAATGGGATCTGAGGTACGGGGTGGCCCTTGATTGCTCTTTGTATTTCTTATTTTCCCCACAGAGTCATTTTTCAATTCCAAAAGCATAATGGCCATATCTAAGATGACGAGGTTAGGTTCTAGAGACATTGATTTTTCTCCACACAAGGGGTGGCTTTTTTGTGATTTTTTCTTCAATGGCTGCTACTCATGAGAGGCTTGCATGGGTAGGCTTAACGTTTTAATTGTTTCGGCCTTTTTCAATACAGCCGGGGGGGGGGGGGGGGAGGGAATGGTCTGGATCTACAGATTTGTGATTTCTGGGCACTTAATTTAGTACTTGAGGCTAATTGGGCTTGATCACTCCTAAATGGGCCTTGCAATATAAAATGAGAGAAGGGGTAGTTGGGCTCACTCTGAAGGGCCACGTATTGTCTGGCTCTGTGTTTGATCTGTTGTGCATTGAAACCCTGCATTGCTGACTAGAGTTGTCTCCACTGAGAGTGATAAGGGGCTTTCTTCATTTGATTTTCTGCTATTGAAAGGAGGGATCCCTCTTGATGCGCCGCTTCTCTTAGATCCTTGAGGGAATAATTTCCCCTAGTGATAGGAGTTGCAATATTATCTTAGCTGATGGTGGGATTGCATTAACAGTGAAATAATTGATTCCCTCTCTCTTCGGTTTGGGTGGGGTAGGTGTCGACAAGTTAATGCTTGGAGGATTGAAGTCGTGCCACTATAGATCTTGGCCTTGGATTGCCGGAAAATGAGACTGCATCCTTCTGTCTTATGGGCTTTCCTGTTGCGTTGAGGTTTCCACGTTGCTGAAAAATTATGGGCTTCTTTCACAGGTAAGTTCCAATCTCTAGGGTTCTTTGTTGTTCTTCCTTTGAGTTAAAGTTAACTCTTCCACCAGTATCCTTTTCCCTTTTCACTTCTTGTAAAGTGACAGTGATCCATCAATTGTAGGGTTTCATTTATAGGAGATGTACTATGAGGGTTGTAGATGATTGGAACAAGTTTGATCTGTGGTGTTGGTGGGGGCCGAGGGATGGAGGAGGTTGGGTGTAGTTCTACTTCTTTGCTGAGGATTAGAGGGGTTGAAGGTAGGCTTGAGAGTTGTTCAAGTTCGGATTCTCAGCTCGTATCCATGGTCTGTATGGTAGATTAGTTGAGATTGATTTGAGGAACGTCCATAATATTTGATAGTGGCCCAATCTACCGCAAGAGTAGTAGAAATCTGGCAATCTTTCATATTTGAATGCCACTTATGTATCAATGTTGTAATCTCTAGGAAGAGTGAAACCTTTTTGCAATGGATTGGTAATATAGATTTCCATTGTGATTCTGATGAATTTCCTGCAAGTGATTCCGAATTCAAAAGTCTTTTTCAACCTCAATTCGATTACTAGGGCCATTCCAATATTTGTTGCTTTTTCTGGTGTCATGTGGTCTAGTGGGAGGCCATGAATTTGTATGTAGAAAGCTTGATGGTTCAACCGAATCTCTTGCAAAGTGGAGCTAGGAGGCCACTGTTTGAGTATTAGCAGATGTCCTTTAAAATTCCATGGGGCTTGGTTGAGAAGTCGTTACTTATCTTGTGAGGATTGAAAGGTGAATAGGAATAAGTAAGTTAGCTTCTAGGTCTTCAATTAGGAATTTCTGTATGAAGCTCCATACGGCTTTGATGCTTGCATGGATGACAAACTTATTCAATGGGCGTGCGGCAACTAGACACCATACCAATGCAAACTCTAATGTTTTTTTTTTTTGCTTCTTCCATTGCAGGTTTTAGTAGGCCTGTGCAGGAAATCGTCTGACCCATCCAATCTGCGAGACCCGACCCGACCCGAAAGATGGGTTTTAGCTATTGCTCGGGTTTTTTTTTTTTATAATAAATTGATCTCATTAATCATAATCAAACACTTACATGAACTCAATAGGCCAAAGTAATGGAACCAAACTAAATCATATTGTTGGCAACCAAAGGTAAAATATAGTTTGGACATATCTCAATATCATAAACATCTTCTATGCATTCGAGAGCAGCCTTTGCTAAACTGTGAGCTGCCATATTAGCCTCACGATATGCATGTGAAACTGACCAAGTTGCAGCTGAGTCTAGAATAGTTCTTGCATATGTTATGAGACATCCACCCATGCTCCAATTGGAGGTATCTTGGTTCAGTAGATCCACTACCTGTTTTGAGTCCCCTTCCAGGTAGAACTGCCTTAATCCAAGTTCCTTGCAGAAAATAGTTGCCAAAAGTAGCCCATAGGCTTCAGCATCAAAAGCATTGCCTCTTAAGGGTCTGTTAACACGAAGGGCACCTAGCACAAAACCTTGATGATCTCTGATGAGTACTCCTATACCAATCGTCCCCTCCCTCGATTTTACCTCTGCATCCCAAATGACCTTGTAACACCCTGCTGTAGGTTTTGACCATCTATGAGCCCTTGCCAGAGACTTTGGATTAAAGCCAGCTTCCTGTTGGAGGGCCTCCTTATAAGAGTAAAGTTCTGTCTTGGCCTGATTTATGACATCCATAGGGTGTTGAAAAACTTTTCCATGTAAATAGTCATTCCTTCTGGACCATATCACCCTCATTGTGACTATTACCTTATCTAGTTCCCCTGGATCAAGAATGTCAACCAGGCCTGCCCAAACATTGAAAACTAGATCACTCTGGAGAGATAACTTCTGCACTTTCTTTGGACCTTGACACCACACATCTTTAGCTGCATTACATCCCCATAAGGCATGGCCAGAAGTCTCAGGTTCCTGTTGGCATATCAGACAGAGGCTATCCTCCACTACCTTCATTCTTTTCAAATTAGCTAGACTGGGGAGAGCCTCACTACAAGCTCTCCATAGAAACATCTTAGTGGCAGGAGGTACTTTTAGTTTCGAAATTGTCCTCCACACTTGGCAGTCCCTGATTCTGACTGATGATTCCCCTTCTAGCTCTCTTTCCATCTCTTTACTGAGATGATAGCCACTTTTGACTGTGTAGATGCCATTAGGAGTAAACTGCCATATTAACTTGTCTTCTCTCCCCCCTAAGCTGATTGGAATGGTTTGATGCCCTCTATTTCCTGTTGAGGAAAAAGTTCCAAAAGGAGAGGTTCCCTCCATTACTTCAATTGAGGGTCAATGAGATCACATACTTTGTCACACCAGTAATCTGCTTCTCGAATTGTCAGAATCTTTTGAGAAGGTAATGAAGGTATCCATCTGTCTTGCCATATGTTTACTCTTTGGCCATTTCCAACCCTCCATATGAGACTTTTCTTCAACAATTTTAAGCCAACATATATGCCTCTCCATGCAAAAGAAGGCCCTGTCCCCAACTTTGCTTCAAGCAAACCAACTTTGTTAAAATATTTTTGCTTTATAATTTGTGCCACTATAGATGTTGGATTTTGTAGGACCCTCCAACCTTGCTTCGAGGGTAAAGAAATATTAAAACATCTTAGGTCTCTGAAACCAAGGCCTCCTATTTCCTTGTTGTCACTGAGTTGCTTCCAATTGACCCACTGAATTTTGGAGGAATCTTCATTGAAACCCCACCAAAACTTCCTTAGCATCTTATTCAACTTACTGGTAATAGTGCTGGTAGCAAAAACATTCCCATTGCATGGGTGGGGATGGCTTGGAGGACTGCCTTGAGTAGAATTTCCTTGCCTGCAGTAGAAAGAAACTTAGTTCTCCAATTGGTTACTCGAGTCCAGGTCCTGTCAATTAGGGAATGGAATGAGGCAATTTTTTTCCTACCCACCAGAACAGGTAAGCCCAGGTATCTTTCAAAATTGAAAGTGGATTGGACACCTGCTAGCTGCAGAATCTGTTGTTGAGTTACCTGGGCAGTGTTCTTACTAAAGAAGATGGCAGATTTATCATTGTTTAAGACCTGTCCTAAGCCTTTCTCGTATAGATCTAGGATATTAAGCACACAATTGAGTTCCTCAGGCTTTGCTTGGCAGAACAAGAGGCTGTCATCTGCAAAGAACAGGAGGTTCACTTTGATTGGACCTCTTCCTATTAAAACATGAGTTAAATTGCCACATGCCTCAGCTTGATTTAGAAGAGAAGTGAGGGCTTCTGCACATAAAATAAATAAATAAGGAGACAATGGATCTCCTTGTCTTAGGCCCCTAGAAGGCAAGAAACACTGTTTAGGTTCTCCATTTCAGGATTGAGTAAGATACAGAGTTGAGGCAAGCTTGGATTATGTTGATCCAGTGTACTGGAAATTCCATTTTGGTCATGATGGCTTCAATGAATTTCACTCTACCCTATCATAGGCCTTGCTCATGTCCAATTTAAGGGCCATGAAACCTCTTTTGCCTTTCATTCTTGAGTTCATAGAGTGTAATATCTCATAAGCTACAAGGGTGTTATCAGAGATGAGCCTTCTAGGTACAAATGCACTCTGGTTGGGGGCAATGATATTGGGCAGTAGATTTTTCAGCCTGTTTGTGATGGTTTTAGATACAATCTTGTACAATACATTACACAGACTAATAGGCCTATGATCAGCTACTTTTTTGGGGCTTTGAACTTTGGGGATAAGTGAAATGAAGGTATCATTAACATCATTGAGTGAGCCACCATGATTTAGAAACTTAAGAGCATAACTGCACACTTGTTCACCTACCACCTCCCAATGTTTTTTATAGGACTGAGTAGGGAACCCCATTAGGGCCTGGTGACCCTAAATGATTCATTTGAAAGACAGCTACTGTAATGTCTTCCCCAGTGAAAGGGTTTATAAGCCAAGCCTTCATTTCCATATCTAACTTTGTGCCCATTGCATGCAAGCAATTCTCAACATTCGAAGGGTGGGAAGTAGTAAATAAGGAGGAGAAAAAACCTATGAAGACCTCTCCAATTTCTGCTTGTTTAGTGACACATCTTCCATGTGAATCCTTTATGCATTCGATTGCATTGATCTTCCTTCTCTGGCTTGCCTGCATGTGAAAATATTGAGTGTTCTTGTCCCTGTGCTTGAGCCAATGCTGCTTTGCTCTTTGCCTCCACTTGATTTCATTTTCTGTTATGGAGGAGACCACCTGCTTTTGAATTTGTTTCATAGTTGCTAAGTGCTCGCCTGTACCTGTGCTCTGTAGATGGCCAATACTTTGTTTCCCTTTTGTGATATCCATATATTCTTGCTTCTTAAGTGTCTGCCTCCAGACCAATAGATCTCTTTGGCATAACCCAAGCTTGGTCCTCAGTAATCTGGCCTCACAATCTGTTGTACTAACTTTCTGCCATGCCTCACCAACAACCCTCTGGCATTCTTCCTTCAATTCCCATGCCATCTCATATCTAAAACACCATCTCCGTTTCTTCTTCCCATCATTAGTGTTATGTAAAACAATGGACAAGGGAGAGTGATCAGACTTAATGGCAGGAAGAACAATGCATAAACCATGGTTATAGATATCATTCCATTCCTTGTTTCCAAGAGCTCTATCAATTTTTTCCTTGGTAAAGTTCCTGCCACTTCTATTATTCGACCAAGTAAACTCCAGCCCATGTGAGTGGATGTCATTGAGACCACAACATTCAACAGCTTGTCTAAACTCTTCAATCTGTCTATATGGTCTGTTGGCTCCACCTATTTTTTCACTTTGATGGAGAATCTCATTGAAATCCCCAGCACACAACTAAGCTATAGAGCTAGTAGGTTTGAGCATCTTCAATAATTGCCAACTACTACTTCTCTTCCCTGTATCAGGATGTCCATAGAAACCTGTGAATTGCCATGTTGGTCCACTACCTTCTTCCTGGATCAGAGCACTAATGTGCCATCTTGTATAATTGATGACTGTAACACTCCGTTCCTCTTTCCATAGGAGAGCAATACCCCCACTGAGTTCCACACAATCCACTGAGAAACACCCATCCATCTGCAAACATCTCCTTACCACCTCCATTCTTTTCCTTCTGCACCTAGTCTCCACTAGGAAAACTAAGTTGGGATACTTTTCTTTAGCTAAGTTCCTAAGGACACTAACTGTCCGAGGGTTTCAAAGCCCTCGGCAGTTCCACACCAAAATGCTCATTGATGATGGCAGGGCTAGGAACCAGCCTCTGCCTCCATGGGATTTCCTTTGGTGTCATGACATCTCTTTCTCTTCTTTGGAATAGGTTCTTACAATGGTATACTCCTTTTACAGCCCCTCTCATATTTGTTCCTTGCGGGACAATTTGAGATATGAACCAATATCGAGGTACCATTGCCTTCTGTATTTGTTACACTATCACGAGCTCTCCTTTTCCATTTTCTCAATGTACTCAGACCATTATCATTAACCGATTGCATGGTAGTGTCTGTGCCATGTAAAGTACCTAAGACCACCCTCTTGTTCTGATCTTTTTGTTTAAAACCACTATAATCAACAGTAGGTGCCACCTCACTACTTTTTTTGTGATTTCCAGCGTTCCCAGTTCAAAACGTTTCTCCGTCGTTGGTTCATGAGGGCTATATGTCCCTGGTATTAGGTTGGCCTCAACATCCATCCCCACATGAGCGCCTTGGTTGTCTTGGAGTCCAGAGGGTTCTAGAGGGCTATTGCCCTCATGTACGTAGGTTGCCTGTGCATTGTCAAAGGGTTGACTTACCTCCTGGAGTTTAAACAGATTCCTGAGGCAGGGGTCATTAGGAATTCCTACTCCTGCTCTGCTCTCTGTTGATGGCTGATATGGGCCTGCACAAGATCCTCCTCCCTTATTTTCTGCTGCTAACTTCTTCTTTTTTTTCTGCCACAATTTCTGGATGGACCTCTGATATGTTGTGCAATGAATTTTCTTGGACCAAAATGCCCCCTCCACCTTGCTGTTCCCTTTGGTGGTTGTTTCCGCCCTTAGAGCCGCCATATCTACGACTGTCAAAAATGTTTATATTCCTGGGTTGTCCTCGAAGCCATGGACCAAACTGAACTGAGGGCTGTGTATCTCCTTGTTGAGCAGTACGTGATCTCATGCAACATTTCCCTCTGTCATTAAGAACACCACATTGAAAACAAAAGCTTTGCAGTCGCTCATGTTTAAAAGAGACTCAATGCTGCTTGTCATCTAGCTTTAGCCATTTCCCTCACAACAAGGGTTTGTTGAGGTCCACAATCACTCTTACTCTAAGACACCTCCCCCATGCACGACCATCTGCCTCTGCGTCAACCCTAATGACAAGGCCTGTGGAATTTGCAAACTGCTCTCCAAAGCCTTCTGTCATGGTTGATAGTGGGAGGTTGTGAAGTTGTATCCAAAATGATTCGTAGCGAAACTGCAATGCATCTATGGACATCTTTTCATCCACCTCCATCATGGTGAGGAGGTGTCTGTCAAAAAGCCATGGATGTCCACTCATGACCCTTTCTTTGTCACCTATCTTCTGCAACTCGATCAAGAAACATTTTTCTCCAAGTTCCTTAAACGTCACCCACCCTTCCAACCTCCATATTTGAGACATTGTGATCCTGAAACCTTCACTATTAACTCCCTTCTCGGTTAGTGCCTTCCCCACTATACAATAGTTGCCCCGATTTTCCTCTTCGTTTGTGTTCTCCTGCTTTACATGGAAGCAGACACTCTCGTTTTTGGAAACGTGTAGCCTCTCCCATCGTGTTGCCAAATCCTCAGCCTCCATTGCATCTCACCACCCAAAGAAAAGATTAAAAATGAGAAAAGAAACACAAGCTCACAGAAAGTGAGACTTTAACCTTTGACAACTTGGTGACCCGTCTTTTATGTAACTTCAGAACATGTTTTATTCTACAAATGAAACCCTAACCCCCCTCCTAAAGTTCGCACTTCTCTTCATCATGAGGCCATCACCATTGCCTCCATTCCCCTTCGTCCTTAAGTCATCTAGATGGAAAACAACACATTTGCCTACCAACAACATTGAACAATATTACCAGTCTACAGGAGCTCATGGTAAGAGCTTGTTTCAACTTGGAGCAACTTCAACATGATAGGAACAGAGCATTTCTGCACAGTCAATACAGGAAATGCCTTGCCATTTAAGAATAGATTTCCGTAATAGATTCACAGGGTTCCTTTTAGTCAATCGATCAATGCTTGGAAAAATGAGTGATGAGCCTCTATTCAATTCCAAGTCAAAGAACACAATACAAGACCTTTGAAATCTCCAGTGATTTTTATACGAGAAGTCTTCGACATAAAGATATTTTATGAAGCAAATTCATGTCTTGTGGAGTCCCAAATTGTGAAAAAAAATTGGTCTCAAATTGCCTTTCTTGAACTTACGCACAAGTTCCTCCAGTCTTGAGCTTTTTCATCTTGTTCGCGTAAAAATATTATTTGCAAGTGCACAAAATCGTAACAAGTAGTAAAATGTTTTAAAGAAAAAGGAAAAAGAACCCACAGGCAATAATTATGTTATTGAGTATTGAAATTGACTAAATTAATAACTATTTGGAAAATCGAAATTTGAAGAGTGGATTATCTAAATTAAATTGAAAAAAAGAACATTAAAACTAAGATTTTTATGATAATGAGAATAGATCTAGAGCGTTTGAATTTGCCTAGCAAATTTCACACAGTTTATTCGTCTTTGTTGCAGAATCTCAATTATCCCAAGTTGATGATAAAAATTCTTTAACTATTCAGTATTTTCTCTCGAACAATACCAAAAATATCTCCAACTAGTAACTCCATATCTCTATGTGAATTTAACTAATTGGAAACTTATTAAGTTCTTTGAATTTTTTTTGAAAATCACACTAGTTGCAGTAAAGCATCTCTGCTTTCGCTCAACTAATAGTGTTAAATCCTAGAGCTTTAATCACAAATCACCCCTCGGTCTCATTGCAATCCAAAAGATCGAACAATAGTTAGCTAGAAAATGGTAAGCACTAAGAACAAGAAATAAACACTCAATCATGGAAATATTGAGAATAAAATAACTTGAAATATAAACTGTGTTCAATACTAGGCTACATCAAAGCTCTAGATAATAGAATTAGTTCATAATGGAATTTAAAAGAATAAAACTGGTATTCTTTGTTGAAGTTGGTTGAGGAAACATGTGGCTCTCGCCTCTGCTCTCTAGATCCGCCTTCTCAAAAGAACACTTCAAGAATAAATTATGAAACTCTAAACTCAGACTCATACTAAAACTAAATACTAAGATTAAGAATCTAGCCTCTCTTCATCCTACAAGATAGAATTTAATAGATGTCAAAACTCAAATCTGGAAACAAAACAAAATGCGGCTACAATCTAACCTAAAAATATGGAAAATAGTTTCTAAAGATAGATGTTAACCATAAATGAAATTATCCCAAGAATATTGAAATTATCTAAAATGGAAGATTTAGTGATATATTGCTTGAATTGTGGAGTTCGGGAAGATTTGGCTGCTAATAGATTGATTGTAGAACTCAGAAGGGTCCCACCGGGTAGATGCCGTGTGCGCTGAATATAACTAGCGGGCATGGAGGTCACAAATGAATGGGCATGGAGTTAAAAAATGAACGGGCGTGGAGTTCACAAAGACCACACGGTCCTCTCCTCACCTATGGAGTGGAAAAACTCCCGACCAGGATGAAACATTCATCTCGCCTTTTCTAATAGTTGCCCACAATGTTGTTTAGGTTGGTCTTTTAAGTTGGTCGTTTAGACTAGTTGTCCAATCTAACCGCCAAAAGTCTTGTTGCCAAGTCTTCACGCCTTCTAGTTGCGCTTTCTACAGTCTCTTCTTTTGTACCAAGATGATTTCCTTTTGCATTAAATCTTCTCATTCCTTCAAATTCAAGAAAATAAATAAAATTATGTAGAAATAAAATAAAATCAATAGTATTGAAGGGAAAATGACACTTTTTACAAATAAAATAGTGATAAAAATCACATAAAAATAACACTTATCAAATACCCCCAAACTTAAGGTTTACTTGCCCTCGAGCAAAGAAGAAAGAAAGACAATTAAAATAAGCATTGGTTTGATTCATAAAATTTATTGCCTCAAAGATCGTCTAGAGTCTATAATTCAAAGGAATCATTCAAGATCAATCATGTCCAAAAGTTAATTCAAAACTCAATTCCACCGCATTATTCATTCCACATTCATGCATACCCATCATTCTCACTTCATCATTAACTCCCCAAATAGTTTTATGCAAACAAGTAAATAAATAATGGATCTCTAAAAACTCCATAAGCTTCCTTTTCAAATCACTCTCTACAAATGTAGAACAGAAACTATCACCAGGGCTCAATAGGTCTTTATTAAGCTTGTGATGTAAGGCTAGGGTGAGGGCTATAAAGAAGAGGTAGGATTCAAACAAAGTAAGAGAACTTAAGTTTGAACACTAATAGAATAAATAGAGCATTCTCACAAACATCTCTTCTCAATCTTTGTAAATCTCTCAATACACCTCTCTTTATTGCACTTTCAAGTATCTCTCTTTATTCCTCTATTCTGCAGATCAGGCATTTTTTTTTACTATTCCATACTTTTCGACTGCTTTGTGGATGACTCTCATTGGCTTTTTCTTGTTGGCCACATAGTAGATGAGTTGACTCTTCATACCTCCAAACTTATGATTTTGATAATATTGCTATAAATACTTTACTTGTAGACCTTCTACTTCTCTCGCCTTTCATGCTCTTGTCAATCTGTGATTTTGTGTAAACTTAGTTCTCTTGAAAGGTAAGAAAATCAGTGTTTAAGCTAAAAAAGGGTAGGGAATATGAGGTTTACAAGAAAGAACAATATAAGGCCAAAATATGATTCAATAAAGCTCAAACAGGCGACTAGAGATAAACATAACAAATAGGTAATCTTGAAAGGCTCAATCGGTCCAAAGAATGTCTTAACCATTTCCCTAGTAATATTATGTCTAGGATTTTGCCTCGAGTGTAATCAAACAAGTTCTAGAGTAAGTTGAGACCATATATATAGATTCACAAAATTCACATAAAATTTCTCTAGGTACTCAAAAAAATTAATGATCATAAGAAGCATTCATTAAACATAGAAAATATCAAATTAAGTAAGATCAAGTAAAGAATTAACAACTAGACTTAAGCAATGAGAATTTTTCCTAAAAATTATAATCAATTTCAATCATATTCTTATCATAGGATTTTTTATTCATCAAACCATACTGTTTTTATCATTATTATTTTTATTATTATTATTATTTTGAGAATAAAATCTTTTTCCCCAAACTTAAATATCACATTGTCATCAATGGGAAAAAGGAAGAGAAAGTAAAACAGAGAATGAGAGAAGGTAAGAGATGCTCTCCTAATTTTGTCCAGTTCTGTTATTTGAATATTTTTCCTTGAAGGCGCAGCCGTGTACTTCTTGGAGATCTCCTCGCCTCTTCATTCTTGCAAAATGAAAAAAAAAGAAAAGGAATATCATTAAGTAAAAAAAGAAATTAATAAAAAAAAAACTTGGGTTGCCTCCCAAAAGCGTTTTATTTAAATTCTATAGCTAGACATTATCCTCTCATCATTTATGACTAGCGCGATCAAGGGAACACTTTTCTGAGTTAAAGTCTCCATCCATATAGTGTTTTAATCTCTGTCCTTTTACTTTAAATGTGCCTTTTGTCTCATGATGGACTTCAACCGCCCCATAGGGAAAAACACGGGTTACTACAAACGGTCCCGACCACCAAGAGCACAACTTTCCTAGGAAGAGTCGAAGTCTTGAGTTAAATAATAGAACTTTCTGCCCAACTTTGAATTCCCTTATCAGAATATGCTTATCGTGCCATCTTTTAGTTTTATCTTTGTAAATCCGAGCATTCTCATAAGCATCATTGCAGAACTCACCCATTTCATTGATCTGCAGTATTCTCTTCTCGCCAGCTGCTTGTAAATCAAAGTTCAGTGTCCTCATCGCCCAATAGGTTATGTGTTCTAGCTCCACAGGTAGATGACAAGCTTTTCCATAAACGAGCCGATAAGGTGACATCTGATCGGTGTTTTGAATACTGTTTGTTAGGCTCATAGCGCATCATCTAACCTTCTCGCCCAGTCTGTCCGAGAGACACTCAAGATCTTTTCTAGTTTGCGCTTTAGCTCCCATTTAGACACCTCGACCCGGCTGCTTGTTTGAGGATGGTATGGTGTCGCCACGTGATGGGTAACTTCATACTTAGTCAATAGAGCTTCAAATTGGTGATTGCAAAAGTGCTATTCACCATCACTGATTATGGCCCTCGGAGTGCCAAATCGGAAAAATATGTTCTTCCGCAGGAAATTCACCACGACCTTCGCATTATTGGTTGGCAAGGCGATCGCTTCCACCCATTTGGAGACATAATCTACAGCCACTAGAATAAATTTATTAGAATATGAAGATGGAAAAGGACTCATGAAATCTATACCCCAAACATCAAACAATTCAATCACTAAAATATTGTTTAAAGGCATCTCATGTTTTCTAAAAATGTTGCCAACCCTTTGACAATAATCACATAAAATAACAACATTAAAAGAGTTTTTAAAAATAGTCGGCCAATAAAAGCAGCATTGTAAAATTTTTGCTGTTGTTTTTGCTCCACCAAAGTGGCCACCCGCTTCCAAAGAGTAGCAATGTCTGAGTATGCTCGTTATCTCCTCCTCGGGCACACATCTCCTGATTATCTGGTCCACGCAATGCAGGTATAGAAATGGTTCCTCCCAAAAATAATATTTCAAGTCGGAGAATAAATTCTTCTTTTGTTTATATGTAATCTTAGGGCTCGTTTGTTTTCGGAGATGAGATGAGATGAGTCGAGATTAAAGTTAAAAAGTTGAATAAAATATTGTTAGAATATATGTTTTAATATTATTTTTGTTTTGGGATTTGAAAAAGTTGAATTGTTTATTTTATTTTATATTGTAAGTTGGAAAAGTTGTAATGATTAAGTGAGATGAGATGAGATGTTTTCTGAAAACAAACGAGGCCTTAGTCGAGAGAATTTTGGACACCAAATAATTTACCATGTCGGCATACCATGGAACAACTTGTATAGCCATTAATTACTCGTCAGGGAAGGTCTCATTGATTGGGAAATTCTCCTCGCCAGCTGCATCTTTAATCTCAAGGCGAAATAAGTGCTCGGCCACTACATTCTCGGTACCTTTCATATCTCTTATTTCCAAATTAAACTCTTGTAGTAGCATAATCCATTGTAACAGTCTTGGTTTGGCATCTCTCTTCGACAATAAGTATTTAAGAGCTGAGTGATCAGCATATACGACTACCTTTGAACCTATCAAATAAGAACAAAATTTGTCAAAGGTAAACACAACTGCTAATAATTCTTTTTCAGTAGTGGCAAAATTAAGTTGAGCTCCTGTCAAGGTCCGACTTGCATAATAGATAACATAAAAAATTTTATCTTTTCTCTGCCCAAAACAGCCCTTATAGTATAATCACTAGCATCACATATTAATCCAAAAGGTAAATTCCAATTCGGTGACACAATGATAGTTGCTAAAAATTAATTTCTTTTTCAATGTTTCAAAAGCATACAAGCATTCAGCAGAAAATTCAAACCGAATATCTTTAATCAACAGAGTGCAGAGAGGTTTAGTAATTTGAAAAAAATCCTTGATAAACCGACGATAGAACCCTGCGTGACCCAAAAGGCTCCTCAAGCCTTTCGCATTGGTCTCTGGTGGAAGTTTGTCAATAACTTCTATCCTTGCTTGGTTGACCTCAATTCCCTTGAAGGAAATGCGGTGGACGAGCACTATTCCATCCCCAACTATGAAGTGACATCTTTCCCAATTTAAAACAAAATTTGTCTCGTTGTATCTCTGCAAAACCAAAGATAAATTATATAAGCAGTTATCAGAAGATTGACAAAAAACCAGGAAGTCATCCATGACTTCTAAAAAATTTTCCACCATATCCAAGAAAATGGACATCATGCATCTTTGAAAAGTGGCTGGCACATTGCAAAGACCAAAAGGCATGCACCTATATGCAAAAGTGCCGTAAGGACAGGTGAAAGTGGTCTTCTCTTGATCCTCGGGTGTAGTGGTTATTTGATTGTACCCGGAATATCCATCTAGAAAATAGTAGTAGGCATGGCCGACAAGTCTTTCTAGCATTTGATCAATAAACGGTAACGAAAAATGGTCTTTCCGAGTTGCATTATTTAGTCTTCAATAGTTTATGCATACTCCCTGTGATCATCCTTGTCGGTATGAGTTCATTGTTATTGTTGTTTGTCACGGTTATCCCTCCTTTCTTTGGGACAACTTGCACTCGACTTACCCATGCACTATCTGAGATTGGATAAATAATCCCGGTATCTAAAAGTTTCAATACGTCTTTATGCACCACTTCTTGCATTGATAGATTCAATTTCCTCTAGGGTTGGACGATCGGTTTGAAATTATCCTCCATTAAAATCTTGTGCATGCAAATTGAAGGACTAATTCCTTTGATGTCCGAGATGGTCCAACCTAAAGCCATTTTGTACTCCCGCAAGACTCTCATCAACTTCTCTTCTTCTACATCACTGAATGAACTGTTAATAACAATTGAAAAAGTAGAGTTCTAGCTCAAGAAAGCATACCTTAAATTTGATGGAAGTGGTTTGAGTTCAGCTTGGGTGGCATCGGCTGAGATGAGTGTAGCTCTTCTACTTTTGGTTTTATTGGGGGAGAAAGGGAAGGTGTAGCCTCCAAATATCTCTCACACTCCTTGACTTTTTCATCTTCGGTTTCAATATATTTAGAGTGAGTAAGACATAGCTCAAGTGGTAGCTTTCGAAATTCGACTCCATAAGTCTCGTCAGCCTTGACCATGTCTCGGTCGCTTATTTGAAAACAATAGTGTACCTCGGACTGGAATTCCATAGATTTAAACACGTCAAACGTGGCTTGCTCCTCGCCGACTCTCAGAACGAGTTTCCCTTTCTGGACATCAATTAAAGTTCTCCCCGTCACAGGAAAGGTCGAACTAGTATCAAAGGGATCTCCTCGTCCTCCTCCATATCAAGCACAATGAAGTCGGTGGGGAAGATGAACTTATCAACGTTCATAATACGTCCTCAATGAGTCCTCTTGGGTATTTGATAGATCTGTCTGCCTACTGCAGGGAGATGGTGGTCGACTTTACTTCTCCAAGACCCAATTTCCTAAAAACAGAAAGGTATTAGATTAATAATTGCCCTTAAGTCACATAAAATTTTATCAAAGTAGAAATTTCCTATAGTGCAAGGGATCGTGAAACTCCCCCAATCTTTTAACTTAGGCGGCAGCTTCTTTTGTAAAATTGTGTTGCTCTCCTTGGTCAACATCACAGTCTCATGCTCCAATTTCCGCTTGTTTGATAATATATCCTTCAAAAATTTTGCATATTTAGGCATTTGCTCTAAGACTTCAATGAGAGGAAGATTAATATGCAATTGCTTAAATATACTCAGAAATTTAGAGAACTGATTATCAATTTTAGTTTTCTTTAATCTCTGAGGAAAATGAATTGGCGTGTCATAAATTGAAGGAAAATAAATTTCAAAGTAAACTCCCTGGATTTCTTGGATTTTGTAGCCCCTTATTCTCTCTAGTCTTCTCAGTTTGCTGGTCGGTCGCCTCCCAACCAGTTTCTTTCACATCTTCCTCAGTTTCCTTCTTGTTGCTCTCCACATTTTCAACTTCTGCATCTCGCTCGATACTTGCTGTTTGTGGATGGTCATATGTCTGCCCATTTCGCAATACTATGGCTTTGACCTGCTCATTCGGATTGGTCACGGTATTGCTCGGTAAAGTCCCTATTGTCCTCTCGGTTAGCATGTTGGAGAGCTGACCGATTTGTGCCTCAAGATTGCAGATGGAAGCCAAGTTGTTTTGGATCACCATATCAGTCTTTTGCATGTACTGCATGAACATAACCGGCCTTTAGTTATTGCTCCATGAAAAGTTAGGGTGATTTCTCCATCCGGGATTGAATGTGTTTGAATAAGGATTGTTTTGACGTTGGAAATTGGACACGTAGTGGGCTTGTTCTTGACTTGGTTGGACAAAAAGATTCCCCACTTGGCAATCTACACTTGAATGATTTCCTGCGCAATGATCACAAACAATATTAGCTTGAATAACATTAACGTTCATTTTACCTGGTTGTTGTCAAATATTTGCCATCTGCGCCGTCAGTGTGGTAATAGAATCAAGTTCAAAAACTCCAGCCTCCTTTCTTGGCATTGCTCTCTCTGCAGACCATTGATAATTGTTGGATGCCAATTCTTCTAGAAGTCCATAGGCAGCTTCATGGGTCATATTTAGTAATGCTCCTCCAGTGGCCACATCAACCATAGATCGATTTGTGGGTCCCAAAACATTGTAGAATGTTTGTATTTGAAGCTAGGCGGGGAGGTCGTGATGTGGACCCTTGCGCAATAAGTCTTTGTATCTCTCTCACGCCTCATACAATAATCCACCCTCAAATTGGGCGAAGGTAGTAATATCATTCCTTAATTTCGTTGTCTTGGCCAGAGATAAATACTTTGCTAAAATTTTTTGTGCCAACTCCTCCCAGGTGGTGATGATTCCGGGCGGCAAAGAATTTAGCCATGCTTTTACTTTTTCCCTAAGTGTAAAAGGAAAAAATTTCAATCGGATTGCATCATCTGTCACTCTGTTGTGTTTAAAAGTATCACAAATTTTTAGCAAATTTGAAATATGAACATTAGGATCCTCTTATGACAGCCCCCCAAACTGGACGGTTTTTTGGATCATTTGAATGATGGCCGGCTTGATCTCAAAGCTATTGGCTTGTATAGCTGGTCGCCTTATACTGGACGTCGCCCAATTGACCGAGGGCATCGCATAGTCTCTTAACGCCTTGTGCTCCTGGTCGGCCATATTAACTTTACAGGTGGTGACCTCTTTTTTTTTTTCTCTCTTTATTGATCTAACATAAGGTTCTTTCAATCTCGGAATCGAAAAATGTATGCTCTAACGATCTAGATCGGCGCATGCACTTTTGATTCCTGAAAAGAAAAAGATCAAACTAAGATCAAATTAATTTTTTTTATAGATATAAAATAAACTCCAAAGTAGTAAAAATCTAGCTGGTATTAATATGAATAACAAATAACTAGTTTCCCCGGCATAATTATGCTATTGAATATGAATAACAAATCTAGCTGGGAATAAGTAGTAAAAATCTAGCTGGAATTAATATGAATAACAAATAACTAGTTTCCCCGGTATATGAATACACAGGGAATAATTATACTATTGAGTATTGAAATTGACTAAATTAATAACTATTTGGAAAACCAAAATTTGAAGAGTGGATTATCTAAATTAAACTGAAGAAAAGAATATTAAAACTAAGATTTTTATAATAATAAGATAGATCTAGAGCGTTTAAATTCACCTAGCAAATCCCGCACAGTTTATTCTTCCTTATTACAGAATCTCAATTATCCCAAGTTAATGATAAAAATCCTTTAATTATTCAATATTTTCTCTCAAGCAATACCAAAAATATCTCCAACTAATAACTCCATATCTCTATGTGAATTTAACTAATTGAAAACTCATTAAGCTTTTTGGATTTTTCTTGAAAATCATACTAGTTGCAGCAAAGCATCTATACTTTCGCACAACTAATGGTGTTAAATCCTAGAGCTTTAATCACAAATCACCTCTCGGTTGCATTGCAATCCAAAAGATCGAACAATAGTTAGCTAGAAAATCATAAGCATTAAGAACAAGGAATAAACACTCAATCATGAAAATATTGAAAATAAAATAAATTGGAATATAAACTGTGTTCAATGCTATGCTACATCAAAGCTCTAGATAATGGCATTAGTTAATAATGGAATTTAAAAGAATAAAACTAGTATTCTTCGTTGAAGTCGGTTGAGAAACATGCGGTTCTCGCCTCTACTCAACAAATCCGCCTTCTCGAAAGAACACTTCAAGAATAAATTTTGGAACTTTAAACTCAAACTCAGACTAAACTAAAAACTAAGATTAAGAATTTAGCCTCTCTTCATCCCACAAGACGGGATTTAATAATGTCAAAACTCAAATCTGGAAACAAAATAAAATACGACTACAATCTAGCCTAAAAATCCGAAAAATAGTTTCTAAAAATAGATGTTAACCTAAAATGAATTTATCCCAAGAATATCGAAATTATCTAAAATGGAAGATTCAGCTATATGCTACTTGAATTGCGGAGTTTGAGAGGATTTGGTTGCCAATAGATTGATTGCGAAACTCGGAAGGGTCCCACCGGATAGATGCGGTGTGTGCTGAATATAACTGGCAGGCGTGGAGGTAGCAAATGAATGGGCATGAAGTTCACAAATGAACGGGCGTGGAGTTCACAAAGACTACACAGCCCTCTCCTCCCCTATTGAGTGGAAAAACTCCCGATCGAGGCGAAACACTCCTCTCGCCTTTTCTAGTTGTAGCCCATGATGTTGTTTAGGTTGGTCTTTGAAGTTGCTCGTTTAGACTAGTCGCCCAATCTAACAGCCTAGAGCCTTGTTACCAAGTCGTCATGCCTTCTAGTCACGCCTTCTGTAGTCTTTTCTTTTGTACCAAGATGCAATCATTTTGCACTAAATCTTCTCATTCCTTCAAATTCAAGAAAATAAATAAAAATATGTAGAAATAAAATAAAAATCAATAGTATTGAAGGGAAAATAACAATTTCCATAAATAAAAGAATGATAAAAATCACATAAAAATAACACTTATCACCTCTCTAGGTCAATTTCTGCTTTGTACTCTATTACTTTCTTCTACACAACTCTTTATTACTAGAGAGAGAGAGAGAGAGAGAGAGACAAGTGCGTACTGTACCTCCCTGGCTTTCAGTGAATGTAATTATATATTTGTATATTAGTATTTGAATCTGATTATTAAAAAGGAAAAAAAACACGAGTTGACCCGATCAAAAATATGTGGGTCAGGTCGGGTCAATCTAACAGACTCAGAAGTACCTGTCGGGTTGGGTCGGGCTTAAATCTTGAGCGGGTTGCAGGCCTAGGTTCGAGCATGAGATATTTCCAAGAAAGTGCTTTTGTTTGTGTGATCAGATTATCCATATGCATCAGTGAAGTGGGATTTGTAGTTTGGTTTATTTTTCTAGGGTGAAAAGGAAGAACTCTGTTGAGGAGTGGATTTTCATAGGGCTGTGTAGAGCAAAGTTTAGAAATCTGTTTCGCAAGAGGCACTGGAACAGAATATTTTGGTAGTGGCACGTTTCGGTGTATCGTTTCAAGATGGACATTAAATGGATAAATTATATATATATATATATAAACTACATTCCAAAATAACATCAATACAAATTTTAAAAACATATAGCTAAGAAACTCAGAAATTCAGAACTCAAAGCTAAATGGAATTGAATAAAATGTGGAGTTTGTTAAACAGAACACAAAGCTGCTATTGCTTCCCAACCCAACATTAGAACATGATGTTATATACAATAAAATGTCAGAAATTGGCACGAAAAAAAAAAAATTGCACAAATGTTAAGGAGAACAAATAAAAAGCACAAAAGAGAGGCATGCTTACATTGCTTTTAGGCTTTTAGCCTTTTGGGGATTTCGAGAAGGAGATTTCGCACTGTAAGGAGAGAAAATAGAAATGATATTTGTAGTCGTGTAATGTATAAGAGCTGCACAATTTCTTTGAAAAAAGTGAGTAAATATGAGACCTACATGATAAAAAAATTATTTTTTAATAGTAGACCTCATTCTTTTTCATAAGAATTGTGCGATGCTTATGGACTACACAACTGTATATAACATTACTCAGTAGAAAATGGGGTAGTTGACTAGGGCATAAAAATATCATTTTGTCCCTTATTTTTCAGCTAGTCTACAAAAGGACCATTGACTTCATTCAGGCGTTCATTTTAATTTCGGACCTAGGCATAAAAATACCATTTTGTCCCTTATTTTTCAGCTAGTTTACAGAAGGACCATTGACTTCATTCAGGCGTTCATTTTAATTTCGGACCTAAATCACCATTCCAGTCAGAATATCGGAATCCGGCCCAAATGGACCGAAACTGGCCAGAATTTGACCGGTATGGAACAGTGAACTACCCCATACTGGTTATTGTTCTAGTACATAAAATTCTAGCCATTCCGGTAGGAACAGAATGGATTTTAAAACTTTGGTATAGAGGGACTCTAGATAGAATAAGAGGATTCAACTCTAATTAATTAATTCAAACTTTTTTTTTTTTTTTTTTTGAAAATAAACTATTTCATTCATCATAGTAGTTGCTTGATACAAGGGGGACAGTCCTCAATCATTATGCAATCCTCTTGGCAACTAAGAGCAAATTTTGCCAAGTGATGTGCAATTACATTAACTTCCCTATGGACGTGTAAGATAGACCAAGAGAGGAATTTAGAAAGCAAAATCTTAATATCTCTAACGACAAGGCCAGAATCACTCCAACTATCTTCCTTGTTTTGGATTGCCTTCACCACCAGCAAGGAGTCACCTTCGAGTATGACATGCTGAAAACCCAGATCTGCACAGAAGGAAGAGGCTCTTCGAGCTGCTATGGCCTCACCAAGAAGTGGATCTGGGAACAGGTCCATCAAAGAACATAAGGATGCCATAACAGCTCCTTCTGAGTTCCTAACAATTACACCAATCCCCACCATTCAAACTGATATGGGATTGTTTCATCTGCTATTCTTTCTCATAGTACTACTGGGTCTTATTAATTTAACCAATATCACGAATTATTGGCCGAGGGTAATCAATCTGTCTAATGAAAACAAAATGCACTACGCCTACAACCCGATCAGGAAAAGTCGGATTTGGGCCCAACCCGACCTAGGTCAGTGGGATGAAGCGCACCAAACCAACCCAATCCGACCCATACCATTCGAGTTGGGTCAGATATTATCATTTAAAAAAACACACACACAGAGGCACAATCATTGACATGCTTTCCTCTCAAAACACGCTGGAAGGCAAGAATTGGCTAGGCATGCAGCTTGGAAAAAGAATTTCGGTTGAACAAACATTGCCTTTGAAAGTACATGGCCAGCTGGAGGGAAGTTTGAATTCTTTTGGCAAGAATTCGGAGCTGACCAAGTTTTCTAACAAGCTTTCGGTTTGAAGAACAAGTGAAGATAGCAGCACAAGGGCAGACGCAACATGCAGTCCAGGATTATTTTTCGATCTTCTCTTTACTCCACCGAATCCATGAAAACTATAAAGTGTTTCTCGTTTACATTAAAAAATCTTGAGCTTAGAGCAACCTGGACCCTATTTTGAAATTTGGGTGTAATTTGTACCCCTTAGTAGAAAAAAAAACAAAAACAAAAATTAAGCATGCATTAAGTTAATTGGATATTTATATGCATATATCTTCATTTGTATTAAGGAAATGTAATATTAATATTATAATTTGACTATTTCATATCTCAAACTATATATTAAACTTTTTTTTATAATATGTAATTCTATTTTTCAGAGATATTAATTTTCTTGTATATTACTCGTTTGGATATTGATCATAAAATACTTTATCGTGAACTTAGTTGTAATTGTGAATAATTTATGCACTTATTCTCGTCTTATATATGAAATTATGTTAACTTGTTTAAATAAATATACGACTCAACTTAATCCATTTATATGAAACAAGTCGCGTTCAGGTTAATTCAATAAGAGTTGATCATTAAATAGCTTATGTGGGATATGTTGTATCACCAATTATTTATATGAATCGTGTTAGATATGAAGGATCTAACCCGTTTGTTAGGGCGTTGACCCACATAACTGATCGAATACTCATGACTTAATACGACACACACGCACGAGCCCTTAACACAATGCCTAAACTTGAATTGCCACTCCTACCTCTAGGTGATCAATAATATCTATGCTGCAGGCCAGGGATCTGGGTTGATAATGTTGAGTTGATAGATTCCATATTAATAGTGGTGGACTATCTCAAGAAGATAGACCAACGCAAATATGGCAGGAAAATATAAAGATTCCGGATGTTGGTCACTCCAAAATGGCTCCTACCTTGGACTAATTTGCATGAACACCATCTATAGAAACAACAAATAGAAAAAAAATAACACTTCTTCTAATTAACAAATAGGCACTCCCTTGATAACATCTCAAAGATATTGGCACCATATGGCAGCAACGCCCGACTCCTCAAATTATCAGTGTTGTCTAAGTACACTATGGCCATTTGCAAATTTGCAAGTCAAAGGGTTAGAAGAAAAATTAAACAATGTTTCCCCAAGGAATATGGCCCACACATATTCTTTGAAATGCAAGTCAACTTATAATAATATAGTTATTACCAGATAAAGTTTAGGTAAGGATGAATTCTATTACACCAGATCGAGAATTGAGAATTTACATAATGGCTCTCTTAGATAAATAAAAAATATGAATAGAACCACAAAAGGGTAACGTTATCTTCTTGTAAAAGTTGACCGAAACAAGAACTCGAGGCAAACTTATGGCAACCCATTGCTCAATACAATTAACGACAAAACAGCTCTATTTGTAAGGGAGTGTATCCAGACCAGATTTTTTTCTAGTCCAGTCCGAAACTCAGCAATCTGGGTGAATCTGGAAGGTTATCTGCTTGGATTCGATTACGGATACAGGTATTGACCTGGGTATCTGTATCCGGTTTTATTTTTTTAAAAAAGTTTAACTGCGCATAAAACAAAATTGTCCTAGGTTTCTTGAATCCTTCAGCCTTCTCTCTCTCTGTGTGCACCCTAACTCATATTTTGAGCCACCATCGCCAGTTTCCTTCACAGAGAAAGTCCCTTGGATTTGGGTCTGCATTCATTAAACTTTTTCTCCTCAGTAACACACTCCTTTACAAAACCCTACCGAACATTGGAGAAAACACAAGCCAAGCTCCAAGGAAATAGAAACAAGTCTCAGATAGACGGAGGAATAAAGAAGGAGGCCGAGGAGGAGGGGATGTCGTGGCAAACCTATGTAGATGAGCATCTCATGTGTGAAATCGAAGGCAATCACCTCTCCGTCGTGGCCATCCTTGGCCAAGACAACAATGTTTGGACCCAGAGGCGCTCCACCTCGGGTTCATCTTACTTTTTTCTCTTCTTTTTTGTTTTCATATGTCATATGGAAAAGCAGAATAATTATTTTGTATGGGGGCCTTGATGCCTAATTTTCGATCCGATCATTTTCTCTTTGTTTTCAATGTAATTGGAATCTTCAATCTGATACAATTTTGGCTAAAAAAATGAAAAGAAACAGTTTTTTTGTTTTAAGTTGATTTTCTATCTGATCTAATGGTCTTTGCATTCAAAAAAGCTACTCAACCTCCGGTTCCCTAACCGCACGCCACACTTCTGACGTGGCCGAACTAGGTTCTTGCCCACGTCACGGTTTATCAAACATCCCTCCCGAGCTGCTTCACTCTCCCTCAGACATCTCACTCGACGAACACATCTCCCTCTTCGAGCTCAGACCTCTGAACTCTCCCTCTTCTCCCTCTCGAACCTCAGATAGTTCTCTCTCACGCCTTCTTTCTCACCCCGACGCCCTAATCCCAAAATCTCCCTAACCCTAGAAAAATTTTACAACCTCTCCTTAGAACATCTAACTCAAAGCCATTCTCTCTCTCTCACCCCTTCTCTCTCCCCACTTCAGCCCCGAGCGCTGGACAGATTCACCATAACCTTTGAAGACCCATCTCCCTCACCCCCTTCAGTAGAAGAAATCTTCGTCGAAGGTATTTTTTTCCCAATTCGTTTTAAATGTCTACCTTTGTGTCAATGCTGTGTCTCTCTCTCTCAGAGTTTCTGCATTTTTTTTTAGACATAGGGACCAATTCACCACAACCTTTAAAGACCCATCTCCCTCTCCCCCTCACCCCCTTCAGTTGAAGAAATCTCCGTCAAAGGTAATTTTTTTTTCCAATTCATTTTAAATGTCTACCTTTGTGTCAATGCTGCGTCTCTCTCTCTCTCTCTCTCAGAGTTTCTACATGTTTTTTGGATACACACTTTAATGGGACTCACTTCTCAGTCGCACATGTTTACACATTAAATTGAGAATTTTTTTTATGCACTGCGTCTGAATTCCAATGTTAATGGCCATGTATCATTTCTATGGTACAATGCACAAAAGCAAAAGCCGACTGAAAACCCTAGTATTTTTTATACTCCAAATAAAAAACCCTTTAGAAATTAGGTTACACCCCTTGTAAATTACATTTTGTTTTTGTAAAAGCTCTATGTTATGAACTATGTTAAGTGTTGAATGTAAAATAATTACCATGTAAACAGTTAGCAATTTGCCAAAATATTTTATGCCAGATATGTTTTGTTAGTTGTAGCTAAATCTTATGTCTGTATTAATTGGTATTTTAGTAAATTATATGCCTCTTCTTTGTTGTTTAAAACAATTCTCTCATGATCTCATCCTACTTATGCTAGTCTGGAGTTGAGCTCGGCTGCATATGTGACACAATTTTCTTTTTAGTTACTAGTCATCAAGTTACTGACAATTATTTCAATGATTCCACTATTGCCAAAAGAAAATTAAGGCAAGGACATTTCATCTTTGCAAACGTTCTTGCTAGGTGCATTCCATTCATAATTTTGTGCAATAAAATATAGATTTCTAATGGCAAAAGACTAGTAGCAGTATCATGAGATTGAACATGCAAAAGCAATGTCTTAATACAGAGATTGAAAACAAAAAAAAAACTTATAAATCAAACCAAAAGGTATTGTAATAGTCTATAATTTTTCTATTAGTAAGGCAGGCCAAGCATGTCTTAAACAAATTAATAACCTAAGAAATCTGACTTGCCCACAATCATATAGTTCATGCAAGATCCAAAGAACTCAAGGGTTTTGAAAACACTCCTTGCCTTCTTTTCACTCCCTGCAGTTTTCTAGTACATAATATACAATACCTTGATCTATTTTGTTCAAATTGTGCTGTTCATAACATAGCTGTTAAAATATTTACAGCATCGTCCAGTCTCAGGGAAAACCATAGCATAGATTGTTTGCAATCTTCCTTTCTTGTTGTGCATTGCTATTTGCTCTAGCTACATGAGATCCTCTTTAGACTGTTCTTACCGCTGTTTGTTGTCAAAAGTTCCATAGCTTTCAGGAAAACCATGAATATGGTGGTAATTACTAATAAATGTGTCCTCTTGCCCACAAAACAGGGATAATTAATACAACATGTCAATATCACAGTGCTGTTTATACACTCACTAAAAATGGAAAACATTTTTCTATGGTGGTAATTACTAATAAATGTGTCCTCTTGCCCACAAAACGGGGATAATTAATACTGCATGTCAATATCACAGTGTTGTTTATACACTTACTAAAAATGGAAAACATTTTTCTCTTTATTTTCTCATGTTATTATTTTGTGTAGAAAGAATTCATCAAAATTCATGTCCACATCTAATGTAATGTAATAATTGAGTATTCTACAAGAAAATCATTACATTTTTTTCATTTTTTACATATCAAATCCATGTTCCACTAAATTAAAGTAGTCTGAAGATACATGGACATCGTTGAAATATTACTTTGTTGTAGCATTCTATATTGCTTAATCTTTATATTGCTAATGCAGGAAACTTCATCCATATTTTACCTAAATTTTCCTGATATTTTTGTTGTTCAGTTCTATATCACTTAAATTTTTTGGCTTATTTAGTGTTTTTTTTTTGGTATGCTATTCTATATTGCTTAATCTTCATATTGCTAAAGCAAGAAACTTTGTCCATATTTTACTTGAATTTTCTTGATATTTTTGCTGTTCAGTTCTATATCACTTCTATATCACTTAATTTTTTTGGTGTATTTAGTTTTTTTTTTTTTTTTTGGTATGCTAAAGCAGGAATGGAAGTAAGGTTGGATCAGTACTTATTTATTTCATCAGTTGTGGAGTTTAGATGGGATACCAAACCAGAGCTTGTTGAAATCAGGAATTTGGGGTTAGATCTTTAAATTTCAGTAACTTTTAAGTCGACTTAGGTTTATCTAGAGAATGAGGTGATGGGCAAGATCATATAATCATTTTGGGAATTGACTCAAGTAGCATGTCTTGTTCTGTTTTGAAAGACAGAAACTTTTAATAGGAATCGAGACTTTAGATAGTTTTTGGTCTCATGCTTTGATTCCCAGAATGCAATACAAGGAATTTGTGGTTAGCATTTTAACTGTTGTTGCTTGTTAGCATTTTAACATGCATCTTAACTACTTTCAGATAAAGTTTTACTTGGTTTGAAAAAAAAAATCATGTCAAATTGAGGTGAACAATAGATGCACCCAGATTTGTTGTTAGTATTTTAATGCTATTTTGCTTGTTAGCATTTTAAACTGCATCTTAACTACTTTTAGATAGATTTATACTTGGTTTGAAAAAATAATAATTTCAAATTGATGTGAACAATAGATGCACCCAGATTTGTTTTTTTTTTTTTTATAAGTATGCACCCAAATTTGTTGCTAGCATTTTAATGCTATTTTGCTTGTTAGCATATTAACATGCATCTTAACTGCTTTTAGATAGATTTTTACTTGGTTTGAAAAAAAAATCATGTCAAATTGAGGTGAACAATAAATGCATCCAGATCTTTTTTTAGCATTTTAATGCAATTTTGCTTGTTAGCTTTTTAAACTGCATCTTAACTGCTTTTAGATAGATTTATACTTGGTTTGAAACAATAATAATGTCAAATTGATATGAACAATAGATGCACCTAGATTTGTTGTCAGTATTTTAATGCTATTTCGCTTGTTAGCATATTAACATGCATCTTAACTGCTTTTAGATAGATTTTTAATGCTATTTTGCTTGTTAGCATTTCAACATGCATCTTAACTGCTTTTAGATAGATTTTTACTTGGTTTGAAAAAATAATAATGTCAAATTGATGTATGAAGTAGATGCACCCAAATTTGTTAGCATTTTAATGCTATTTTGCTTGTTAGCATTTTCAACTGCATCTTAACTGCTTTTAGATAGACTTTTACATGGTTTGAAAAAATAATAATGTCAAACAATAGATGTATGCTGTAGATGCACCCAGATTTGTTAGCATTTTAATGCTATTTTGCTTGTTAGCATTTTCAACTTCATCTTAACTACTTTTAGATAGATTTTTACTTGGTTTGAAAAAATAATAATGTCAAACAATAGATGCACCTAGATTTGTTGTTGGCATACCCTTATTCTGTCTACAAATTGTTAGCATAATATTAATCGTAGTTTATATGATGTGGAATATTTTGCTCCTACCTTGTAATAATTCTGATAATGAACCGTGTGGGTAATAATTTAGTGTTGCACTTAAAGTAGTCATCTATCAATCATCATGTAGATCAACTATGGCTTCGAGTCAATCATCATCATGTGTAGTTAATGATCTTGAAATGGAATCAATGAGTTGTTGGTGTGGTTTGAAAGCGCCATTAAAGATCTCCCACACCCACATGGAACGGTAAATAATTTGCCAATTTTTTGTATTGTTTTTGAATGCATGTACAAAAATATTTATTTACATGAAATTTGAAATTCATCAATTGTACACAGGGAGAAACAAGATGTCAATTCTTCATTTGGGCAGATATACTTCAATCACTATTATCTAAGAAAAACCTTACAAGAGAGAATGAAATTCGGAAGAGGGAGGATGCTTTTTTGTTGTGTGAGTATGAAGCTCAAAAAGAAAAGGACAAATTAATAGAGAGAGAGAGAGAGAGAGAGAGAGAGAGAGAGAGAAAACGCTTCAGAAGCAAGAGGACGAACTTCGCAGAAAGATAGTAGAGAATAGGGTTGTACGTATATTGTTGTGTCTATATTGGATTGTATCTCTTGTAATAGTTTTTGGTTGGTTCTGAATGTAGATGTATCATGTTAGTTTTAAATGAAAATAGACTGATCGGATCCTAATATGTATGATATATTATCTATGAATATAATTATGACAGCTTATATGGATATTAAGTGCAATGTTCTGCATGTGAAGTTGGCATAGCCATTTTTGGAGTGATATTTGGCATTGGCAAGATTTTTTGTATTAGATATTTGGAGTTGGCAATATTGTTGGAGTTGGCTTTATTAGAGGAAAGGTAAGCACTTTTTATCCATGACGTTCCCATAGAGGAAGTGATTTTGTTTCTATGGCCAATATGAAAATCCTTGACCGGCTATTTGAGGAAAAATAACTGTTATAATAAGATTGATAAATGATTCCAGTTCTCCCACACATACGATCCAGTTGCTTCAAAATGTAAAAACAACTAAAATGAAGACGTCAATGTATGATCACAACTCCCGTTAAAATCAACCACATAACATTGCAAAACTCAAGACAGGTCCAAGAGTTTGTTACAAATTCACGAAAAATCGCAAACTATACTCTCTCTCGTTTCATCCTCTGGTGAAAACAAAGCAACTTCCATCTTCCCAAACTCTTCATACAGCGTCTCAATCTTAGCTTTCTAAAATATGCCCATTTCTGTGTCCATCTTTCGGCAAGGAGTTTTCAGCAGGTATTCATCAGTTCCACCTGCCTTGTCTATGCGACTCAGGGCACAGTGGTGACTTTAACTCAAATATGGTGGTCTAAAATGTAACTGAAGAGCCGCTTCTCCAGGACATTTTGCTTCCAAGTTCTCCTAGACCTATCACCACAGTTGCAGAGAAAATTCTCAATAATATAGTTCTTCAAAGTTGATAAAAGGCAACAAAACATCATGATGCAAAGAAGTAGCAAACACGAGACTCAGTCTATGTAGCAAAATAATACAGCTTCATCCTATAAAGATCCAATGGCACCAACACAACAATATATACCTTATAGTATGAATGTCCAGACTAACCGATCACTACATGCCACTTTGTAAAATCCCAATACAAACCTAGACAGAACAAACATATATACCAAAGAGATATATACTTCTAATACTTGAATAGAAGTTGTCCAGATCATATACCTTCATCAGAAATAATCAAAGTGGATGTATTCACTCAGAAAGAATAGAAGTGGGTGTATTCTCGTTTTATCCAAGCACGATATAGCCTTTCCATTATCAAGTCAAGTCAATCTTCAGGATCCAATGGTGTGACTAGAAGAAATCTGCACCAATGAGTAATGATGGTTATATTCTCCCCTTGAATCAGCTTAATCATAAAGGAGACTCCAAGGAATCAACAGCTTATGCAAATGGTTCAATACTTCATTATGATGCTAAGAGTGGATCATGTAGAGTGGATTAAAAATTACGAATTCTTGAAAGGAAATACAACATAGAACATGTGTCCAATTGAACTATAGAAAAGTCATTCATAAGGGCAGTTGGTCTTGTAATTTCAATTAACACCTCCTTCAATTCACTTGCTACTACAACTAGTATTACATGCAATTTACAGCAAGGAATTAAAGCATGCTAGGCATTCTAGCTATAGATCAGGAATCATTTGAAGCATAACTGGTTATATGAAAAAAAAGAACGATAATAGAATACAAATCAATCCTTGGTGAAAAACCAACTATAAAAGAAAAACCAACTAGCACACCACCCAATCCCCAGTATAAACAAATCAGAGACACATCGTTCTTTACAGCTCTTCCCAAAAAAAAAACCTTTAAAATCAAATCAACAAGTATCAGAGCATCACGTTATTAGAACAATCACAAATAAATATGATATTGTAAACTACCCTGTTGGGAGCATGGCAGCATATTGTATTGAAAATATTATTGCAGAAACAAATAAAGAGAAAGCTCAATTATTGCAAGCCTTTTCGCCACTATAAAACTTCACATCTCAATCCTATGTTCATTTTAGAATGATGAAGCGTAAGGAAGCAGAGCAACCAAAATGGTCATTTGTTACTTACAGGAAGCACTTTATCCCATCTAGCAGGTAGTTCACCACCAATGGTACCCATTTGAGCTCAGCCTATTCCTCCTTGTACTTCTTACCACATTCAACAAACTTGGCATTCCATGCAGCTTCAACAGCAGCACATTCGGGGACATGGCAGCTCCAATGCCTGAGAAGAGCCAAAAAAATTGAGTGATACCAAATCAACCCTGGTGACATGGCAAACAAATTCCTTGTTTTTTGATAATAGTGGTATGACAAACAATGATAAATGCATATGTGCATTCTCACTTTTTAATGTCCTCAAGCACATGAAAAGGTTGAAATGGCCATCCAAGGTTCTTCCTGGATTCTGCATGCTTCTGCTAAATTTCTAAGGAAAATATATATATTTATTAACATATAAATATATATATATATATATTTATTTATACACGTTCAGTGTGTATATTTAGTACTAAATATTTTTCAACAACAAACTTATATATTTTAATTAGCTACACAACCTTAATTAAAACACTACTAAAAAACTGTCGAACTATTCTCCATTTCATATACAAATTTTTTTACAAACAATACAAGATTGTATCCATGATAACTTCAAAATTCATCAAAGTGGTGATACAAATTTCTTTACAAAAGTCATTCTCCTTCCAACTTGAGCTGTGTCATTTTTATGTTGAACATTCCTTGCAACTTCTAATACATAACCTCCAAAATCTGCCTAATGTCCACTTTGTATGCCTTGCATAACCTCCAGAAGAGTTGATCAAGACCAAAAAGAACCCATTTGCTTCTGCAAGAGTATCACAAAGATAGTAAATGCAAATATATAATGAACTTTCACAAATATTTAGACTTTCACAAATATTTAAAGCACAATGGATGCGAACGCAAGCTTCTAAATCCCAAGAAATAAAAGATCTCCAAAATTGGCTTGTTATGTTTGACTTCAAATGGGATCGAATCCACCCAGTAATATTCTCTACACTCCCCACAATTCAATGGTAGAAGTCCAAGATGATGATATTCCCCCATACAAAACTGCATGTGCACAACCACAAAGATGTTAAAGAATCAAAATTCTAGTTAGGAACACCAAGGGAGTTCCTGGATGTGCTTGTTGGAACTTGAATTAGCTGTATATATATATATATATATATACTGCGAGTCTGGTGCAGGGACTATGATGATACTCAAAATTCTTATTGAGGATTGATTGCAAAAGTACTAAGTATGTATTAGAAAATGATGTTAAAAATATTGCATTAAAACATAATTTCGCATGATGGCAAGCTATTTTAAGTGTTTTTGATTTTGACATTGAATTTATCAAAAGCACTAATAATTCTATTCCTGATTTTCTCACCCGTGAATTCTTACAGACACCAAACCATGAGCAAGAAAAAGGGAAAAGAAAAACAAACCAATGTTCCACCCTCCATTCCTGATAGGAAAACTATCAAGAATGAACCTACTTCAAACCCTGTTTCAACTGCTTTACAAATTGCCAATAGGTTTACCCCTCTTGGTAAAATAATCCAACCTGCTACTGTTGCTTCAACCGTTTCTACCTCATTTGACCCCTATGCCAAAGCAATTGCGTCACCCAGTATTTCCTCCCAAAAAGAAAAATTTAGTACATTAGAAAAGCTTATCTATCAACCTGCTTTACATAGAGCCAAATAGATCTGACCAAACAGATCCATTCAAAATTGCTTCATCTTATTTTCCCCCAGGATTTCATTGGATACCAGAGAATTCCTCCAAGAATCTCCAGTTCTATTCCAGTATCCTGGTCCAAACTAATTCAATTGTCATAAAAACCTATTTTTGACAAGACTGATAAAACCAAGTTAATCTACCACAGTGCCTACATTTTCTGAGTTTTCATAGAAGAAGACTGGGGTACAAACCCTTTTACTTCCAAAAGACTCGCCAATACAGACACTGCTTACAATTATTATGACTATATCACTACTTGGAACAGGTTTATGTTTTTCCAGGTACTAGATATGAGTCATTTTTGTTTATAAATTTTGACAAGAAATTCAAAGGAAAACTGCCTTTTTGGTTTCTTCAATGGTGGAACCAATTTAGACCAATTCCAGAGAATTTCCTTGATGAGCTCCTTAGAGCCTTCGAGGCTAACAAGTCTTGAAATGAAGGAATTTATTTCACAGACAAACTCAGAAATTTGTCTGTTTGGAAGTGAATAGAATGCCGCCAAAACCAAGTCTTGAAATGAAGCGAACAATTTGCTCGGAAGAGTCTGGTGAAACAACTTGTTTTAGAATGCCGCCATAACCAATGTTAGAGGCATCTGTTTCAACAATTTTAAAAGAATCAGAAGTAAGGATACCAAGGCATAGAAGAGTCTTGACATATGCTTTGATTTTCCTTACTAGAGCAATATGAGTTTCTGACCAAGGGGGAAGATTTTGTAGAAGCCTTTTGAACAAAGGTCGATATTATTTTCTCATATCTTGGTAGAAATCAGCAATATAATTGAGAGATCCAAAAAATCTCTACAATTGTTTTTTGTTAGTAATGACATCAGGGAATTTGTCGGCAAATTCAATGGTCCTTTGGATGGGTCTGATTTTGCCTTTGGAAATATCATAACCAAGGACTCTAATCTTGGTTTGGAATAGTTTAATCTTTTTTGCAGAAACAACAAGACCATTTAATCTAATGATGTTAAGAAACAAATTCAAATGTTTTCAGTGTTCATCAATAGATTTAGAAAAAACAAGGACATCGTTGATATAGACAATGGTAAAATGGGTGAACGAATTAAAAATGTCGTTCATGATATTTTGGAACTCACTAGAGGCATTTTTTAGGCCAAAAGGCATCACATTCCACTCGTAGTGACCAAAATGGGTATTAAAGGCTGTCTTATATCTGTCTGACTCAGCTAGCTGGATTTGCCAAAATCTTGATTTTAGGTCAAATTTGGAGAAGACAACTGCATTACTCAGCCTATGAATCAAGTCATTTTTATTGGGGATAGGGTACCTAATCCATTTCAAGACTCAGTTCAGCGGTTTATAATTGATGACTAGACGAGGGGTTCCTCTTTCTAGCTCAGCATTTTTCTGGACATAGAAGGCAGCACAAGACTAAGGGGACTTGCTATCCCTAATTATCCTTTTTTTCTTAAAATCTGCAATTACGATTTGGCAAAAAGGTAAAGTCTGGCTATTCATTTGAATAGGTCGAGCTTTAGTTGGAATATCTTTTTCATTAAAATCTTTGATATATGGAAGAGTAACGGCATGTTTCTTCCTATACCAAAAAGTGTTGGGTAAATCAGAACAAACTTCTGAAATCAGGCGTTTGTTAAAATCAGCAATTTTTGAAACCAAAAAATCATTGGATAATTGTTCTGAGACCAAAAAGTGTTTGATTTCCTATTGAAGGAAATTCAAATGTTTGGTTTTTGCAGAAAGTAAAGATTTGTCCTTTATCCATGTCGATCTCAAAACGAGAAGCAAATTTAAATTTAACTTTTTGACCAAAATGGTCGGTAGTAATACCATCTTTTTCAGTCAAAAAAGGATATAAAGAAGAAATAAAGGGGATTCCTAAAATTACTTTGTCGGACATGTTTCTGACTAAAACAGAATGAATTTTAAAACAAACATTATCTTGGCAAACATGAGCATTGTTGAGCTCATAATATCTTCATCTGGATCCATTTGCCGAAAATAATCGTCCAGTGAATTTCTCAAAATATTTGCTAGGGATTAATCATTCTTGAATACAATTCAAGTCTGATCCAGAATCAATCATAGCAACTACAAGAAATTGAAAATCTCGAGAAACAACAATGGTAACTCATGAAAACCATTTAGGAGGAATAGTATGACGGATCAAACATATTTGATTGTTACCAGTTTTTTCATTTTGACTGGAATCAGATTCATTTGATTGCTCATTGTCAGAAGGAATATCCTGATCAAGTTGTTTATCAATTTTTAAACATAAAAATTCCTGTTTCAAGATTTTATTTTCAGATTTGAGGTTGTTAATCTCTTATCTGAGTTCTATGATTTCTTTTTTAACAGAATTTATTTCATGTTGTAAATTAGAAATAGAAACATTTTTGGGTTTTTTCTTTTGAAATCTTTCCAAAGTGTCTTGAAAACTGATCCTTTGCTTAGAAGTTTTTGTTTCTTGACGGACCATTGTCGTCTTGAGTTTAAGAATATATTCTTCTTTAAGCTCAAGATTTGTAATTTGTGAAATCAAGGTTAACAAAAGATTTTCTTGTTCTTCAGCTTTGGTTAAAACATTGACTGTTTTATTCAAAGTTTTACAACAAGAATCATTGCAGTTGCAACCAAGCTTAATACCAGAAGAATCTGGATATTCGGTCTCTAAGTGATATTCTGAATCACTGGAGCTAATCTCTTGGATATCTGATGACGAAAAGGATCCTGTTTCTAGGAGTCAAAACAGTTCTTCTTGATCATTGCTATCTATATTCAATTGGTTAAGCTTCTTTTTCAATTTATTGGGCTTCTTGGGATATTTATCAGCAAAATGCCCAGATTTTCCACAATTGAAACATTTTCCTTTTGAAGAATTTTGAAAATTCTTTTTCTTAGAAAATGGTTTTTTAGATTTTCTTTTATAAAAAACATCATGGGGTTTTCTCCTTATACCACCATGACGTTTATAAAACTTAGTAGAATATTTATGCTTTCTTTTAGATGGAGCAATAGAAGGAAGGCCAAATTGTTCACAAAAAGTTCTCATTTCATATTTGGCTTTCTTACTATTTCTCATCTGTTCACGAAGCATTCTTTGATCATTGCACATACTGATACCAAGTTTCTTTATTACACTGAAAATATCACCATAGGTGTAATTTTCGTAATTAAGAAATCCCGATATATCAGTAAGTTCTTCATTCACTTTGTAAGCAAATAAACGAGGTAAACCATCAATAAATTTCTCCTTCCAGTAAGGCTTCTGGCTATCATCTCGAAGCATTATCTCGAAGCATTACTCTAGAAATGAAAACATATTGGTACCATCTGTAATCTGACATCTGATGACATCGAAGATTATTCAACTGATCATTGACGCGATTAGTTTTGTTAGATGGTGTGCCAATAAAATGTTTTAAAATAGTATAAATCAAAGTATTGACACCATCAGGATGCGCAATCCCAATAGTTTCATCAAAGATAGGTAATCCGTCGTCATTACACTTTATTGCGTTCTGAATGTTTTCCTTGGCAGTGGTTGTGAGATGTTTATCCCACCAATGGCGAAGTACGCCAGAAAAACATTGAGTTAAAATAATAACAATATCAGGTTGTCTGATATTATTGTTAATATAAGCATTTGCAACTAAAGACATTTTACTCATGGTATTGAGGATTTCTTGTTCAGATAATCCATCAATATTCCATTCGTAAACTTTGTCAGCAAAGTAAGAAGATTGGTTTTGGAAAACTTTTTCTTCAAACTGTAAATCGAGAGGAGTAGGCCTGGAATACCAGTTTTTCATGAGACTCATTGGTTTGGGTCCTTTTAAAGAGAACCTGGCAATTTTAGGTTTAAAATCGAGATCTTGAAAATTATTTTCAAGTGAATCAATATCATTTTCTTCAGCTGAATCATCATTTGATGATTCTTCTGTGGTTTCAGCTAGAACTACTTCTTTCTCATTGCTTGTTAAAGCACTGGTAGAAGGTTGTTCTTTCTTAAGATCAGTTATCATTTGATCTATTTTATCAATCGTATTGGCCTGTGAACTTTTAAAATCAATTTTAGGCCGACTTTCTGGTAAAACGATTAAAGGTTTTTCAAGTTTTTTCAGATTTTTCTCTGACTGATCTTTAAGGAAAACCAAAGAATTTTCATTTTTGAAAACAGGATTTGAAGCAAAAATAGGCTTCTCAACCTTTTCTTCAATCCGATCTAACTGTTGCCTGATCGTATGAAGAGCAAGGTTTACAAAGTTATTATGCTGAATAACTTTTTTCGTTTCTTTTAAAATCTTGTCCTTCTTCGGATCTCTAGAAACAGTTTCAGGGATTTTGAAAGGGGAAGCAACTACTTCAGATCCTTTATAAGGAATAAGTAATGTCTCTAAAGGTGGATGGCTTGCTTGGACTACCATCTTACCTTCTTCCTTGACAAAATATGTTTTAACAACATTTAAAGTATTTTTAGAAACATAATAATTT
Organism: Juglans microcarpa x Juglans regia; assembly: GCF_004785595.1. Classification (NCBI taxonomy): domain Eukaryota; kingdom Viridiplantae; phylum Streptophyta; class Magnoliopsida; order Fagales; family Juglandaceae; genus Juglans; species Juglans microcarpa x Juglans regia. The sequence continues at coordinate 16,517,042 of NC_054597.1, read as the reverse complement.
TCAAAAAAATCAAAGAAAAGAATATGCCTTTGGAGCTTTTTCATTTCTTCTTTCCATTTACGCTTAACGCGTAGTTTTTCATTATCAAAAAATTTCGCATGATATGCTTTACGCTTATCACAATTTTCTTTTGAACCGTATTCATTCACAAGGGCAACTAAATCAAACCTAAAAGGTTTGTTTAAAACAATTAAACTATGATGAATAGGAGTAACAGGACATACAGGAGCTGCCATATCTAAATCTGTGGGTGATAAAGACGAATTGTCTTCTTCTTTATCGGCTTCATCATTTATGGACTTATCCTTAGAGGATTCAGCATCCTTAGCAGAATAAAAAGCAGAAGTAACCTGAGAGGATGTGGACAATCCTTTCAGTTTTAAAATAGGATTAGCAGGCTGGGGTGTTTATACTGAATCTTCCAGAAATCGTTTGAGATTTTGGTCTCTTCGTACTGGATTTTCAGAAACAGAACCAGCAAAGGAAGATCTAGACCCAGCAAAAGAATTTCTTCTTGGGCTTGGAGTGCTAGTCTGATCAAAACTAATTTTAACCGTCCCATCTAAATATTGCAGAATGTAATCAAGATTACAATCATTGGGAATATTTCTGATAGGAGGAACTTCATGTTCCAAAGTCCATTCATTGGGAAGAGAAATATCTTTCCAATAAACCATCTTTGGAACTTGGATGTTTGCATCTGGGGTAGAACTCTGGATCAGTAGAGTTTTTCCACCAGTTCATTTTGCAATACCTTTTGGATTTAAATTCGTTTTTAAAAGACAATAGTAAATCCGAAAAATAAGAGCAAGGGATTTGCTTCCTACAAGCATGTTATAACCTGAACTTAAAATATTTAAAGTTAAAGCTTTAAGGATATTTTTGTCATGTAAAGCAAGTGTTAAATCAGGAAACAATTAAAATGAACTGGTCCTTCCGAAAGGGAGGATTGGATCATTCCAAGAATACTAGTTTCAAAATTGTTGAACCTAGCATCTCGTAAACAAAATAGAACAGAAGCATTTATACCTTTTCTAGTTAAAGGTTTGGCAGCAATTTGAACAGAACCAATATGCAAGTATTTGTAACCTTTTTTCAAGAAATCAGTAATATGATCCTTTGAAAATAGGTAACATTTTTCTTGAGATTTTGAAAGAGCATATGTTTGTTCAACCGTTCTAACATTAAAAGCAGTTTGAACCCAAGAGGTTCGGTAGATTGAATTAGAATCAAGCTTTGGGATCTCCCATGATTCCAAAGCAGGTGAAACAACCTCTTCGAAAGAGCAATCTTCCTCATTAACTATGTCTGGCGGCATAGTCGACCTGAAACTAATGGTTGAATTAGATCTAAACATTCTATTCATTTTGTTATTAGACAACTTCGACCTTCGCACTTCAGGGGCCTGCGAGTATCATCATTTTCCCGACCCGACAACCCAACTGCCCTAAACACTCTCTGACAAATGGGACTTACCAAGGTACTAGATGCACAAAAAGGGGATAAACCAGCCAAAGTAAGAACTCAGGGTGGGGGTTGTAGAACAACAAAACAAAAGAAATGAAGAGAAATGATAGCAACAATTAGATACCAGAATGGCTCTGATACCAAAAACAGCAGAAAGAAGAGGAAAGAACAGCAGAAAGAGGAATTAAGAGTATGCACAATTAAATGCAAGCGATTAAACCGACGATATGCATGTATGCATGAGATAAGCAGAAAAGTAATTGCATTAAAATATCACCTTAATAAAATTAATTAGAAGGTTTAAAACAAGTAGTATAGATTTGTACTTACAAGGTGAAGCAAGTGAAAATAAGTGAGCAGAAAATGGAATGGTAAGGATAGAAGGCAGAAAATGAGCTCTGCCTAATTCCGAAATGAGGTTCTCCTTTTATAGATTAAGGAGTTCCTGCTTACAAAAGTAAAACAATAGAATAATCCATGAGTGAACAGTCCTGTGAACTGTTTAAACACGTGAAACAAGGGGTCATCATTATGTCTCTGGCAAAACTGCTTTCGGCATAAGGTGACAAAAAAACTTTATTCCTTTTAGCAGACTGTATGAAGGAATCTGCTTTCGGTCATAAAGTAATAAGACAAAAGAGCTAGTCAGTCTTTGAGATGGCCGTCTTTGTCTATGAAATAGATGGATCATTCATCTTCAGATAATTTTGGAGTATCTGGAGAATCATGTCCAAAAATATTGTTGTTTGGATCAGCGTTAATTGAAGCCTTTGATGATGCTCCTGAATTGTTGTCTTCTTCAGAATCATTGCAGTTGCAACCAAGCTTAATACCAGAAGAATCTGGAGATTCGGTCTCTGAGTGATATTCTGAATCACTGGAGCCGATCTCTTGGATATCAGATGATGAAGAGGATCCTTTTCTAGGAGTCGAAACAGTTCTTCTTGATCATTGCTATCTATATTCGATTGGTTAAGCTTCTTTTTCAATTTATTGGGCTTCTTCGGACATTTATCAGCAAAATGCTCAGATTTGCCACAATTGAAACATTTTCCTTCTAAAGAATTTTGAAAATTCTTTTTCTTAGAAAATGGTTTTTTAGATTTTTTTTTTTATAAAAATCATCATGGAGTTTTCTCCTTATACCACCATGACGTTAATAAAACTTAGTAGAATATTTATACTTTCTTTTAGATGGAGCAATAGAAGGAAGGCCAAATTGTTCACAAAAAATTCCCATTTCATATTTGGCTTTCTTACTATTTCTCATCTGTTCACGAAGTATTCTTTGATCATTGCACATACTGATACCAAGGGCTTATGCGAACTTCTCTGGCTTAAAAGGTTGCTAACGGAGATAGGTTTTGCTCCCAACTCAGAAATGAACCTGTTCTGTGATAATAAAGCAGCCATTGACATCTCTCATAATCCTGTCCAACATGATCGGACCAAGCATGTTGAGGTCGATCGTCACTTCATTAAACAGAACCTTGAAGAGAAAATTATTCAGTTCCCATTTGTGAAGTCAGAAGACCAGTTAGCGGACGTACTCACGAAAGCAGTATCTAGGAGAAATTTTTACATCTCACTTGACAAGTTGGGCATTAGAGACATCTATGCATCAACTTGAGCGGGAATGTTGGAGTGACTTGTAAAACAGGGAACAAATCATGTTAATTATAGGAATTCTTTCATTGTAAAATCCCGTCCTTAAAGGGTCAACCATTATTTCTAGCCTTAGATTTCGTATATCCTAGAATAGCTTCATTTTGTATCTATTTATACTCTTGTACTCTGTTATGCAAGATATATTGAAAAAGGAAAAGTTTTGACAGCCATCATTCATTTTCCTCATTCACTTAAAGTAGTCATTTAGTGATTCACTACCTCCTTTACCCATTCTTAAATATCTAGCTTTGTCAATAAAATTCCTACAATCTTTCTCTTGGAAAGTTAAATTCTCAACCCCCCCCCCCCCGGCATCAATCACAAGTGCTTGGAAATTTTTATTCATCCGAATACCTGCTCTATCATTCAAATCGAGCATCCTCTGACTATATTTATCTAAACATTTGTGAGATTTAAAAAATCTAGATTTTTGTGGGCTAACCGTACTATGATTGTGAACAAAATCAACACTGGTCAACACCCATACCCCATTCACAAAGCGAGCATTTACCTTTGCCTTACAGTCAGTTTTTGTCGTTGGTCGTGGCTTTGATAAATTACGTGCACAACCAATCGTCACATACTTCGCACCCCCATCCAGATCTCTCTTTGTCTTTTTTATGATAACACCAAAACCCTATTGTTTGGCATATCGTTTGTAATAATCTAAAACCTCTTTATCAGTAGCAAATTGCATACCAGATTTTGGAGGCTCAACTCTATTATCATCAACTGATACTTCATTCATCCCCTCCGCATCTGGCTCTATATTTATGTAGGATGAGGTTTCTGACAAGGAAGATTGCATGGTTAGGATTAGCATTTTTAATATATACAGTGGATGTTAACACATATGGCTAAAAGTGTACCTCCTAAATTCTTTTCACCTTCAGCATTGGATGGCATAGTTGATGACTCACTTGCGCAATGTGGGTAAGGCATAGTTGGCACACGTGGTGGCAACGCTGAATGCTGCATTTTTTAGAATGCACGTTATTCAGTAAGGTAATTATGGAGGTACAAGAAAAAACCATAAAAAGAGACTCAAACGAACTACCTGGGTTTTATCTTCACCTTGTCTCAACTCCTCCGGATTACTCGACAGAGAGGATGGCATGGTTGGTCCATAGGGTGACAGTGTCAGATGCTGTAATTACCTACTTTCTTAGAATGACTCAAACCCACGCATTAAAAAAAAATCAATATACTATAATAACTTTACTTGGCTACCCCAAGCATATGGATATGGATGTGGATATGTTTCTGACAAGGAAGATTGCATGGTTAGGATGAATGGTTTTTAATATATACAATGGATGCTAACTCATATGGTTAAAAGTGTACCTTCTAAATTCTTTTCACCTTCAACATTGGATGGCATAGTTGATGACTCACTTGCACAATGTGGGTAGGGCATAGTTGGCACACATGGTGGCATCGCCAAATGCTGCATTTTTCGGAAAGTACGTTAATTAGTAAGGAAAATACGGAGGTACAAGAAAAAACAATAAAAAGAGACTCAAATGAACTACCTGGGTTGTCTTCACCTCGTCTCAACTGCTCCAGATTACTCGACAGAGGAGATGGCATGGTTGATCCAAAGGGTGGCAGTGCCAGATGCTGCAACTACCCACTTTGTTAAAATGACTCAAACCCACGCATTAAAAAAAATCAATATACTTAAATAACTTTACCTGGCTACCCCAAGCATACGAATATGGATGTGGATATATATTTGGAGGTATCATATATGGCAGGTTATATGGATTTACAGTTCCATAATATCCCTATAATATAGAAATAAACAATGGATTAACTAAATGCTACAATATCTCACACTGCAATATTTTCAAATAACCAATGTGTATCATACCTGAGTGAGTGAAATCGATGTAGAAGGCCTAGGTGGCCTTCCATCTTCCTCTTTGCCCATCACGTTATTATTCAATAACTATTGAGTATTACAATATCATATCAGCATAAGAAATCCCCCAACCTACATTCACAAGGTATAGTTTATATACTAAAAAGAAGAAGGAAATATCCTATATATCTAACAATTATGCATTGATCATCTAAACTACACCTCATAATTAATTAGGCATGGTCCAAGTATAGAGGGAGTACACAAAAGGAAGACATATAATTAGAAGCTAAGAGCTGGAAAAAAACCTGCATAAAAAGTTATTAAAAGTAGTCTCATTCAAGACATACGATCTATTTGTAAATGTGAGCAGCAAGCCAGTTATTTTTTCAAATGAAAGGTAAGACACTATTTTTTCAAAGTAATCCCATTCCAGTTATTTTTTTTTTAATTCAAATGAAAAGTGATCTAAGACAACTATTTTTTCAAAATTTTATAAATTTATTTTAAAATTTTAAATGAAGCTTGTTTTTATAAAATAGAGTTATAAGAATATTATTATTTTATAAACTTATCTTGTAATTTAGTGTTATTCTTCCTGTAAGCCTTCTTATTTTTAAAATAAGTCCTCGTGCTATGTCATTTTCTGTGGTCATGACTATCAGGAACAAAGGAATACCTCTTCAATTTCTGACTTTCTTTCTTTTTAATAGAATTGATTTTGTAATTTCGGAATCAAAATCATACCTATTCATCAAATACTTATATTTCATAGCATATAATAGTCACAGGTTTTTGATAAGTAAGTTAATGTAATTATTAAAGAAAAGCTATAAGGGTGCTACCCAAATACACAGGAATGTATTGGAGATTCAACTAAAAGCATCTAGTGGTCACATAAAAAAGAATCTCTAGAACTTTATATGTCACACTAAAATTTTGAGTTCTGCAGACCTGACATCATGTTAGATGCTTAAATTTCTAAATGTTGTTTTCCCCCTTTTGTCTTTATTTTGCATGGCTCTGTGGGTTCTCTCCCAGTTTAGATGGTTGCTCCTTAGCTCTTCCTGCCAGCATCACCAAAGTGTGACGTCCCGACTTCCACGTACGGAAACATGGGAATCGTGACGTCAGGATGATGACAACACAGGTCATGCATCCCAATGATAAGTACTCAAGTGTGCAACATGCAAGAAGTGCACAACAAAAGTCACAGCGGTTAATTAAAAGTTCGCCAACTAAGTACCAGAAATTTAAATACATATATTCAAAATAAATTGCCTTTAAAAAGTTATACAATTATCTAATATAAATATAATACAAACCAAATACATAGCCAAAAAGTGGGAGACAAATCTCAATACACGAGCAAGTGATCCCAAATCACTTCTCCGGTTGAGCCGAATCCTCAGGTTCTTCGTCCACATCTGTATCAAAATCTGTGATACCATAAAACGGTACCGTAGGATATCGAATACCATGAGATTATGAATCTCAGCAAGTAATCAACCAAGCAACCAAAGAGATAAAAATGTATTAATGCAGCCAACAAACATGAGTACATGACGATACACAAATGTGACCCAAAATCTCATTTTTCCCGAAAATGATTATTTTCCAACGCACACCAAAAACCCCATTTGACCAAAAACACGCCATGAATAATATCCTTCATTTTCCCAAAAAATGTGCTCGTAACCATTAAATCATAAACCGACAACATAATCATTTATCGAACACTGTAGGCAGGAATCACAGGCGGGACTCTACCATCATCCCTACCACATGCACCGTAGACGGGAATTACAAGAGGGACTATACCACCATCCCTGCTTACCACCATCCCTACCGCGTGCACTGTAGGTAGGAATCACAGGCAGGACTATACCACCATCCCAGCTTATCACCATCCCTACAGTTCCTTTTCACGCAAGAGATACTTATCAGAGCATTGTAGGCCGGAATCATAGGTGGGACTCTACCACCATTCCTGCTTACCACCATCCCTACCGCATGCACCGTAGGCGGGAATCACAAGTGAGACTACACCACCATCCCTACCGCGTGTACCATAGGCGAGAATCGCAGGCGGGACTATACTACCATCCCTACAATTCCTTTTCACACAAGAGATACTTATCAGAGCACTGTAGGCGGGAATCACAAGCGGGACTCTACCATCATCCCTGCATACCACCATCTTTGCCGCATGCACCGTAGGTAGGAATTACAGGCGGGACTATACCACCATCCCTGCTTACCACCATCCCTACCGCATGCACAGTAGGTGGGAATCACAGGCGGGACTATACCACCATCCCTGCTTACCACCATCCCTATAGTCTCTTTTCCTTTCTCTCAACCGAGTCAATGCAATCATTTCAAACATACTCAAAATTATTTCTCACATGAAAACCAAGTATTTCAAGTATACATATGATCATGTATGCAATTATGTGAAAATCCAGTTTTCAGTTACAAACATGAACATGCATGTAAATGCATTGTATATGACATAACACAAATATTTAACAACCAGCAAATCACAACATAGCCCAATAACACAAACAACTCCATCCTCCAATCCAACCGACCCCCTTACTCCTCGGACTCAATCCGGCACAACCAACCAGTTCACAATAAATATGAGTTAGTGCAAAAATACATTTAAATCTCAAAAGTTCTTTGAAAAAATACTTAAAGTGCTATAATATAATTTTCGAATGATCATAGAGGTGCTAGAAGTGGCGGCACAACAATGTAACAGTGCAAAATGCACTATGGTCGTGGATCTCAAAATGCTAGATTTTGAACAGGGACAAACGAAAACTTGAGATTACTAGGGAAGGGCTTAGGGATGTCGGTGAAGCTAATGGTGGTGGTGGTTGGTTGTAGGTGGCGGCATAGAGCGTGGTTGAAGTCCAAAAAGTTCAAAACGAAAATGGAGTCGGATGGACTTCACCGGTGGTAGGTCGGAGCTGAGGATGGGTGGGTTAGGTAACTGGGGGTAGCTGGTGATGTGGTGAAGAGGTGGTGGCCAATGGCATCACAACGGTGGCGCGCGAGCACAAGGAGTGCCCCGGCTTGAAGCCGTGCGTGGGGACTCACGGCTGTGCGAGAGGGGCTGGAAATGGAGGGGGCTGGTCGCTGGCCGGAGGGGAAGAAATGGGAGGGGCTGTGACGCACACGGACGGCGCACGGCGGCGTAGTGGTGGACGGCTCACGGACAGGGAGAGAGAGGGACTTCGCGCGCGGGGGAGAAGAGAGAGAGAGGAGAAAAAGAAAATGAGGAGGAAAAGAAAAGAAGAAGAAAAGAAAAAGAGGAAAAGAAAAAGGAAAAAGAAAAAGTGAGGGAAAGAAATGAGGTCCAATCCTCACAACTTGGGTCACAAAAATGATCTAACGAATAGGATTTCAAAACAACAAGTTAAATAAAATAATTTAAACGTAATGATTAAATGAAAATAAAATAATTAAACCCAACAACAAACTAATTTAAAATAAAGAGCAATTTATATAATGAACAATAATTAATAACAAGAAAACACATTGAATTAACAATTAAAAAATCTTAAAATAATATAACGTAAATCATCTAAAATTTAAAATAAGGAAGCCCATAATCTTAATTAATTAAAAAAATTTACTTACTTAAATTAGACGTAAGTACGGGGTATCACACAAAGGGTCTGTGTTGTCGTACAATGTCATGGAGCTCCAATCACATTGTGAGGTTACAGAGCTAATATTTCTCCCTTATGAGTGATGAAATAATTTAAAAAACCTGGACTCCACCTCAGTATATTTAACTATCATGATTAAATACTTTTTTTAGTCGTCACTATTCTCTCCTTTTTTTGACATGATGAGAGGGAACTTTCTAAAAGTGCAACTTTTGTGTTTGTAGCTGTGAAATGGGCAACATAATAATCTAGGATCTACCTTTTAGTTGTTAATATAGAAAGTTCATCTCTCTCTCTCTCTCTCTCTCTCTCTCTCTCTCTCTCTCTCTCTCTCTCTCTCTCTCTCTCTCTCTCTATCCCCCTTGTTCCCCTCCTTTCTTTTGTCTCTTAATCCATACTTGTGCTGTTGTTTTCAAAATTTTGAAAGTTCAGGACAGCTGTCACATGAGCTATTATAAGCCTTAGGACATGCAAGATCTTATTTTTGCAGTCTGGATGCAATTTAGGACTAGTGGGCCAGCAGTATTAATTGCCTTGAGGTATGAAATGTGGTGAGCTTTAAGAAAAATCTCTCATTATAATTATGGATAATGATTTGAGTTAATCTTATTATATTCATGAAGGAGCAGATTTTCTAGCTTTTGTGCATTTATTTGCCTGTTATTAAATTTGAAACGAAATTTTTTCCTTATGCACTACCTAGTTCATTTCATTTATATTCTTAATCAAATTGAATTTCAGATAGATGCTCATCGTGCATCTCTAGCTGCAATTGTCCTATGTTCCAATGGGATGTACATAGCAACTGCTTCTGAATAGGGAACCATAATTAGAGTCCATTTGATTTCTGATGCAACTAAGGTAGGAGTGGCACAGCATCCATTCATTAAGACTTCATACACGTATATATGATACTTGATTTATCTATTTAAATCAAGTTTTCAGAGGCTGCCATTACACATGGTCCACAAGAAAGGCAGAAAGCACTTTGAATCCAATGTGGCCCTCACTTTAGAGCTCATAAGAAAATTAACTCTTGAAAATTCTTCACCTCAATCAGTAGTATCTGAGAAAAACCTAACAAGAGAGAATGAAATTCGGAAGAGGGAGGATGTTTTATTACTGCGTGAGTATGAAGCTCAAAAAGAAAAGGACAAACTAATAGAGAGAGAGAGAGAAAATGCTGAAGAAGCAAGAGGACGAACTTCGAAGAAGGATAGTGGAGAATAGGGTTGTACGTATATTGTTGTGTCTATATTGGATTGTATCTCTTGTAATAGCTTTTGGTTGGTTCTGAATGTAGATGTATCATGTTAGTTTTAAACGTAAATAGAAAGATCGAATCCTAACAAGTGTGATATATTATCTATGAAGTCTAATTATGACAGCTTATATGAATTTTAAGTTCAATGTTCTACATGGCAGTTGGCATGATTTTTGGAGTGATATTTGGCATTGGCAATATCTTTTTTATTGATCTTTGGAGTTGACAATATTTTTGGAGGTAGTTGGCTTTAATTTTGGACTGGCAATGTCTATTCAAATTCGGATGTTGTATGCTTCCAAAGTCTATCAAATATGTGATCATTTCAGAATTAACAATAAATCAAGTGAGCATACTCTCAAGAAAAAATTAAACATACAGATACTGTAGATGCTCTAGCTTCACAAGCTCAAGCACCAAATGTCCAGATAAATTTGAATTACCAAGATCACTGCAGTATAAGAACAGAAACAGGAAAAAAATTGTTCTTGAGACATTACAATAAAGGTGCCCATGTAACTTAAAAACTGCAAGTGTATCTAACATAATAACCACATAGTTGTACAATCAAACTTGGGTCGGTTGCTAATTCCACAAATCCAAATTAAATTTCAATAAGAATATGTTGCTAATTCTACAAACTTTAAATGAGTAGTGGAGACTCTAGATATGGGCCTTTTCACTTCAAACAAAAAATACACTTGTAGGGAGAATCATAATATTGGTTTAAAACCTTGCAGTACATTTTTTAGTAACATACATAATAGACTTGCGTATGAATATGCATATGCATAGCACAGAGTCCTCAGCATGCCTAGGCCCTTTTCCCCCACATCACTTCGAAGTCGAGAACTCCATTTTGGGTCATTCATTGGCACTATTCCATGTTTGTCCAAAATAGCCCATATTGTAAACTTCTTAAGGTAAAAACACTTTGTTCGCTACCCCGCTCCCCTAAAAAAAAAAGAAAAAGAAAAAAAAGGGTCCCTAGACTATGACAAAGGCATATCTTGCTGGAAAACAATGCAAACAACTGGAAGTAGATGGTGAAGCAAAGTTACAATACCTAAAGGGTTAAAAAGAAAAGGAATATTGGTTAGGAACAATAACATCCACATACGGACCTTGCCTACGGAGAAAAGTTTAATCAAGTAGATTTGAACTTTTAAAGCAACCGAACTTATTCGAATCAGAATCCAAAAAGCAACAGGAAACAGACACAACTAGCATGGTTTTCATAGTGGCATACATACAACATCAACAACCAAAAAAAACCACAAAACACAGATCAAACAAACATCAAATTGCAGATCCATAAATGCATAAACACACAAAATGAGTAATGCTAGAAATGTAAGGATGAAACGAAAAGAGAAAAATAAAAACCCTTTTCTTTAATTTCTTACCCTTGTAAGACGACATACGGTAGCTCTCAGCAACTACAATACAATACCAATGAAGGACAAAAGCTATGTGGAAATGGTGAACCCAGAGGAGAATATTTCTTACACGGTGCCAAAGTGATGGAGCCACACAGTTTCGGAGTGATGTAGCCACACGGGGCGGAGAGAGGCTGAGACCGGCAAAAGGACACCAGCTGGGGGAGTGGAGGGGATGAGAGAAGGAGAATGTGGGAAGGATTTCGAAGACGAGAAGAAGAACGCGGGGGGGGGGGGGGGATTGAAATGTACCTTTTGGAGAAAACGCACCAAAACACACGTTTTCTTTAAAAAAAATGCCACGTCGGCTGGAGTGCGAAGGGTGCGTGAACAATGGGTAGTTGTATAGTAGAACTATATATGTGTGCGCGTGCGCGCATGCGCATGTATATATTGTACATGCATAAAAAAAGTGTTAGAAAGATTTTTTTTTTTTTTTAAAAAAAAAAAAGAAAAAACATAAAAGAACCTAAGTAATAAACTCGGATATCGGATATCTTTCTAGGTTTTGGCCGGATTTACCTGAGCGAATATATGTCTGCTTTTCAAAATCGGGATACGAATCCAGTTATTGCTGAGTACCCAGATACGGATTCGAGTAATGCCGAGCACCCAGATCCATATCTGAATCTACAGCCATGTCTATTTGTATACTCATAAATCACAAATTTGTATACTCCAACTCTATTTTATGAAACAAAAAAAATATTAGACCCATCGAGGACCAAAAAAAAAAAAAAAATTAGCGTGTGGGTGTTATGTGCATGATGTGGCGTTTTTGTAGAGATCCTTCAAAAGAAAGTATTTTTAAAAAGTGAAACTCAATTTTGGTTTACCGAAGTGGCATTATCGGTGACTTTCTTCTTCTTGTTTCAAGCAAACGTAAATAATTTTGTTAGTTAATAAATAAATAATAGGTAATTAAGCAAGCTTGGGATGGAATAAGAGAAGCCCAATTATCAGCGGAGAATATGGATGGATTTGAAAATATAAATAGGGAGGAAGATCTTCAAGATTTGTCTAAGGGTTGGTAATAACGGAAAAGGAAACATACAAGAATGGGACGAGGAAGATCAGCGTGAAAAAAGGAGCAAGTTTGAGACTAAAACTACCAAATCTGGAACTAAGGATCGATGATACAAGGCGAAAGGGTATGGAAATATATTAGAAGATAATAAGTTTCGAAACTGGTGAAGTTAACAAGCAAGATACAAGCTCTCAAAGTTATATGGACCTTGAGGGTATTCCAGCATAAATTGGGCCTTGTGAATAGACAGACTAGGGCTCAAAGGAGGGATGTCTAGCCCATTTGATAGGCAAGCCTTCCATCTCGAGAGATAGAAAATGAAGACGAATTAAGAGAGTGACAACAAGTAAGTTAATCCCAAAAAGAAACATGGAAGAGCAACAGAGGCTCTGGATGAAGACTATGAAGCTCATCCGGGCAAAGGATACAAACAAAAAATAATGGAGAATGATGATGTGGAAGACAATTTTGTTATATCGGTAAAGGGTAGGTGCAGCCTCATCGGGAGCAATGAAACTCATAAGTTGGAATTCCCATGGGCTTGGGAATACACCTAGAATTTGACCACTTCATGACATAGTTAGGAAGGATGGACAAGTGGAAATTCAGCTTAGGATTCACAAGCTGTATGTCGATGGATTGTGAAGGGAGGAATGGGGGGCTGGCTTTAATGTCATGTCTAAGTGGCATTTGATAGGAATATATAGGCATATTAAGACTGTGAAAATAATTGAAACCTGGGATCTTATACATGCTTTAAAAGGGAGGGAAAACCAAGCTTGGCTAGTGTTTGGCGATTTTAATGAAATCCTAGGAAAGCATGAGAAAAGAGGAGGAAGGACATGACCAGAAGGACAGATGACTAAATTCAAAACTCTTCTGGATGATTGTGAACTAAGAGACTTAGGTTTCTGAGGGGTGAAATACATTTGGTGCAAAAGAAGGGAAGCAGGAAACAACATAAGTAAAAGACTTGACAGATTCTTCGTGATGGGCACAAACATGAAATTAGTCTTAAATATCATTTGCAAGTTCCAAAAGAGCCAATTATAAGATCAAGAGCTAAGAAGATAAAGGATTGGTGTAATCCACTTAGAATGAAGGCTTTCAATTTGTTTAAATCATTTAAATGATTTATTTTATTAGTTTAAAATAATTGGGTTTGAGGATGTTTGGCCCACATATATTTTATGTTTTATGAACTAGGATTTCAAGAGAAATTTTTAAGGGTGGTTTAGGGATTGTTTTAATTTTTAGCTAGGGTTTCTTTTGGGAATGCCTTGGATTTTGCCCAAGGGTATTTTGGGAACAAGAGGGCCTTAGTTTGGCCTAGGGTTTATTTTGTTTTGTGGAAGGGATATATAAGTTAATGTAGTCATGACACTGTTCATCAGTTTTATGAAATTTAATGAATTTATTCATTGTGAGTTGAGTTTACCTAATCTTGTTCTTAATTGAACTTTGAACTTTGAACTTATCAAAGGCAAATCACAATAATTGTGGCGTTCTTCCTTATAATTTAGGTTCTTGAGACAAATTCTTCAACGGGTCTAGATTTTCATATAATCTAGGTTCTTGAAGCGAGTTCCTCAACGAGTCTAAATTTTTCATTGGCTTGATTTTGGCTTTCTTGGGTAAGTCTTCAAATTGATTGTGGGTTCAAGGGATTCCATTCCCACGGATTCATATCGTTTGGTATTCAGAGCTAGATTTCCAATAATGTCTAACTCTATCTTTTAATTCTTGCATCATTAAATTTAATTCTAGGGTTTCATTGTTCTAGAGTTGCAAAAAAAAAAAAAACAAAAACAAAACAAAAATTAGGCTGCCGAAATTCTTAGGCTTTTTGGTTTGACTGAAATTTGCATCACCTAGAGTTTCTTGCATCTCTAATTTTGTCAATTGCTTGGAGTGTCGTTCTATTGATTCTCTTCTACTTTATTGTCAATTCTTGTGCGTTTCAATTCAATTGCTTGATTTTCACAATTGAATATTGTTGTTTGTGATTGAATTAGAGAAAAAAAGGAGAAAAATAAATAAATGGTAGCATATTCAAATGTTGCTACATAGTTACAACAAAGAGAAAGAAAAATATTTGTTGATTAAGCTTTATCATCAAAGGGGCTGAATACATCTTTCTAGTTGGTAACTTGTTTTATAATTACTATTTTCCTTATATAAATTCTTTGAATCTCGTGTCATTTTATTCCTTTCTTGTTTCTTGTTCTTGTTCCTTGAACCTATTGCTGGTTGGAATAATACAAAGTTGTATTATCTTGATTTAGTTCAACTAGTTCTTAAAGAATTTGAGCGGAAAAACTATTGAGGTAAAAGGCAAGAGAGCGTGAGACTATTATAGGGAAAAAACCAATTAAGAGTGAAACATGAGTAAAGTGCCATTATTCGAGTGTAAACACGTAAGTGAGTGTGTGTGGTTTTTCACTAACATTCTTTTTGTGCAACACATTACGATGTCCCATAGGAGTGACTCATCACCAAAGGGGATGGCAAATAACTCATCCTTTGTGTTGCAAGCCATACAACAACAGTTTGAGCAGTGGAACTTGCTGTTAGGTGAAGTGAGGGATAGGATGGATCATCAAGAAGCAGTGATTAGAAATCTACAGGGTATGAGAGCTAGGAGGCGACGTGAGCCTAGTGTTGAAAATAGGTATAAGAATGAAGAATCTGGTGATGATGAGGAAGATGTAACATCGAAAGTTGGGATGGGTGGAATGGGCAGACATAGAGGAGTTAGGCGTGAAAGAGAACTTATGGAGAACCCAGGAGGTCAGGATGGAGTAGATAGGAACCTTGAGAGCATCAAAATGAAAATAACATCTTTCCAAGGTAGAAATGACCCTGAAGCTTATTTAGAGTGGGAGAAAAAGATAGAGTTGATCTCAGATTGTCATAATTATTCCAAGGAGAAGAAAGTGAAATTGATAGTAATTGAGTTCACTGATTATGCTTTTATTTGGTGAGATCAATTAATGACCAATATGAGGAGGAATTATGAGATGCTTGTAGAGACATGGGGAGAGTTGAAAGCTCTCATGAGGCAGAGATTTGTACCTAACCATTACTATAGAGGCATTTACCAGAAATTAAAAAATCTTACACAGCAGTATAGGAGTGTTGAGGATTACCATAAGGAGATGGAGGTGACGATGATTCGGGCTAATGTAGAGGAGGACCAAGAGGCCACCATGTCTATATTTTTGAGTGGTTTGAATAGGAAAATAGCCAATGTAGTTGAATTGCAGCATTATGTGAAGATAGAGGACATGGTGCACATGGCTATGAAGGTAGAGAAGTAGTTAAAAAGAAACGGGACAACAAGGTACACTTCAGTTTCTAGCACTCCTTCGAAACCAAAGTGGGATAAGAATGATCAAGTTGTTGAAAAGAGAAAGACCAAACCACCTAAGGGAAAAGATGAGGGAACTAGCAAGAACAAACAGAAGGTAGATATCCAACCTTCAAGGAATAGAGATATTAAATGTTTTAAGTGTTTGGGTTAAGGCCACATCGTTTCTTAATGTCCAAACAAGCGGGAGATGATTATGCATAACAATGGGGAGGTGGTGACTGAGAGTGAGGTTGATAGTGATGAAATGCCTGAGTTGGTTGATACTAGTGATGATGATGGAGTGGAATATGCTATGACAGGTGAGTCTCTTGTTGCCAGGCATGCTCTCAATACAGATACTAAGATGGATGATGCAGAGAAACAGAGGGAGAACATTTTCAATACTAGATGCCATGTCAACAACAAGGTATGTAGTATGATTATTGATGGGGGGAGTTGTACTAATGTGGCTAGCACTATTTTAGTTGAGAAATTGAATTTACCTACCTTGAAACACTCTAGACAATACAAGTTGCAGTAGTTGAATGATTGTGGGGAGGTTAAAGTGGATAGACAAGTGTTAGTTACTTTTTCAATTGGGAAGTATCAGGATGAGGTGCTTTGTGATGTTGTGCCTATGCATGCTGGCCATATTTTGTTGGGGAGGCCGTAGCAGTATGATAGGAGGGTGACCCATGATGGGTTCAAGAACATGTACAACTTTTTCAAGGAGGGCAAAACCATCAAACTTGCTCCTTTAACTCCAAGACAGGTCCATGAGGACCAACTGAAACTGAAAAGTGGGGTTGCTCAAAAAAGAAAGAGTGCAAATGAGAGTGATCAAAAAAGAATGAGTGGAAGTGAGAGTGATAAAAAAAGATTGAGCAAAAAAAAAAAGTGAAAGAGAAAATAGAGAGGTGGTTGAGAGTAAAGAAAAAAGAGTGGAGCCACAAGAAAAAAAAAAGAAAGAGAGCCTGTGGAGAGAAAATGAAAGACAAAAGTGAGTTTCTATATAAAAGAGAGTGAGGTTAACAGGGCTTTCTTAGCAGATCGTAATATGATTTTTCTTGTCTATAAAGAGTCTTATCTTAATTTTGATGAAACTAACCAGTCTCTTCCTATTTTGGTTGTTTCTTTGTTGCAGGAATTTGAGGATGTATTCCCAGAGGAGATGTCAAATGAGTTGCCACCCATTAAAGGCATTGAGCATCAGATTGATTTTGTACTCGGAGCTGCTATTCTGAATCGACCAGCCTAAAGGAGTAATCCAGAGGAGACAAAGAAGCTTCAAAGGCAAGTTGAGATTTGATGAGCAATGGGTATGTGAGGGAGAGCATGAGCCCATGTGCAGTACTAGTACTACTAGTGCCAAAGAAGGATATGACGTGGAGGATGTGCATTGATTGCAGAGCTGTCAACAATATCACGGTAAAGTATCACCATCTCATTCCTAGATTAGATTATATGCTTGATGAATTGCATGGCCCATGTATTTTTAATAAAATTGATCTTAAAAGTTGGTATCATCAAATTAGAATGAAAGAGGGTGATGAATGGAAAACTGTTTTTAAGACAAAGTATGGGCTTTATGAATAGTTGGTTATGCCATTTGGACTTACAAATGCGCCTAGTACTTTCATGATATTAATGAACCAGGTCCTACATGCATTCATAGGCAAGTTTGTGGTTGTATACTTTGATGATATCCTAGTGTACAGTAAGGATTTAAATGAACATATTGAGCATTTGAGATATGTGTTTGATGTGTTTGATGTGTTGAGATGTGAAAATTTGTATGCTAATTTTAAGAAATGTACCTTTTGCATAGAAAAAGTTGTTTTTCTTGGTTATGTTGTTAGTACAAAAGGTATTGAGGTAGACGAAGAGAAAGTCAAGGCCATCAAGGAATGGCCAACGCCTAAGAGCATCACTAAGGTAAGAAGCTTTTATGGCTTAGTTAGCTTTTATCAGCATTTTGTTAAAGACTTTGCACCATTGTTGCACCACTCATTGAAGTAATTAAAAAAATGTTGGGTTTCATTGGGGGTCGATCAAGAGAATGATTTTACTACCTGACTTTAACAAAACTTTTGAGATTGAATGTGATGCCTTGGGAATAGGGATTGGAGCCGTTTTGATGCAGGATAGGCAGCCTATAGCCTTTTTTAGTGAAAAGCTAAATGGGGCATCCCTGAAGTACCATACTTATGACAATGAGCTTTGTGCTCTTGTCGTGCTTTAGAGACTTGGCATCACTACCAATGGCCTAGGGAATTTGTAGTCTACACCAATCATGAATCATTGAAGCATCTCAAGGGTCAAGGTAAGTTGAATAAAAGGCATACTAGATGGATGGAATACATTGAGACATTTCCACATGTCATCCGTTACAAGCAAGGTAAGGAGAACATTATTGCTGATACATTATCCCAGAGGTATGTCCTTCTTACTTCTTTGAGTGTCAAAATGCTTGGGTTTGAATATGTGAAAGACGTGTATACCAATGACGCTGATTTTTCTTATGTATATATAGCATGTGATAAGACTGCATTTGGTAAGTTTTACAAGCATGATGGTTATTTGTTTAAAGAAAGCAAACTTTGTGTGCCAAGTTGTTTTATGCGTGAGTTATTGGTGCTTGAGGCACATGTAGAAAGGCCAAATCTAAGATTTTGCCACATAGGTTGTATACACCCTTACCGATTCCTAGTGAACCATGGGTAGACATATCTATGGACTTTGTTTTAGGTCTGCCTAGGACAAAAGGGGTAGAGATTCTATTTTTGTGGTTGTGGATAGATTTAGTAAGATCACACATTTCATTCCATGCCATAAAATAGATGATGCTACAAACATAGCTGATTTGTTTTTCAAGAAGAAAGAGCGACTCCATGGTGTGCCTAGGAGTATTGTTTCCAATAAGGATGTTAAATTCCTTAGCTACTTTTGGAAGGTGTTCTGGGGGAAATTAGGTACTAAGCTCTTATTTTCCATTACTTGTTATCCACAAACTGACGGTCAAACTGAAGTAGTTAATAGGACTTTAACTCAGCTTTCACGCACTGTTGTTCATAAGAATTTAAAAACTTGGGAGGATTGTTTGTCATTTATAGAGTTTGCATATAATAGGACCATGCATACAACTATTTCGTATTCTCCTTTTCAAATTGTTAATAGTTTTAATCCACTTACTCCTTTAGATTTGATGCATTTACCTGTTGATGGCAAGAGTAACTTGGATGGACAAAAGAATGCGGAGTTAGTAAAGTCACATCATGAGAGGGTATGGCTTCAAATTGCCCAAGAGAAAGAGAGGTTTGCTTTCCAAGCCAATAAAGGGTGAAAGTGTGTCATCTTTGAACCAGGAGATTGGGTTTGGGTTCACATGCGCAAAGAAAGATTCCCAACCCATAAATAGACTAAGTTGCATCCTCGAGGAGATGGACCGCTCCAAATTCTTGAAAAAATTAATGACAATACATATAAAGTGGATCTTACAAGTGAGTACAATATGTCTTGTACTTTCAATGTTTTTTACCTTTCTCTTTTTGATGTAGGTGAAGATTTGAGGTAGAATCCTTTTGAGGAGAGGGGGAATGATGGGTACCAATATGGACCTAGTCTTAAAAATCTTTTGCAAGTTCTAGATGAGCCAATTATTATATCAAGAGCTAAGAAGATCAAGAAAGTAATGCAAGGATTGGTGCAATCCACTTGAAATGAAACTAGCAAGAGCTCAACACACAAGATGGGCTTTAAAGAAGAAGAACCAGTGTTGATCCATTTGATACAAGCTGTGGAAGACATGACTTAGAGTTATTGTTTGGGCCTATTGGGAACAATGGGGCCTTATTTTGGCCTAGGGTTTGTTTTGTTTAGGGGAAGAGATATATAAGTTACTCTAGCCACAACATTGTTCATCAGTTTTATGAAATTTAATGAATTTATTCATTGTGAGTTGAGTTTACATCCTCTTGTTCTTGAATAAACTTTGATCTTATCAAAGGCAAATCACAACCTCTGTAGTGTTCTTCCTCATAATTTAGATTCCTGAGACAGGATCTTGAAAGGGTCTAGATTTTCATATAATCTAGGTTCTTGAAACGAGTTCCTCAGCTAGTCTAAATTTTCCATTGACTTTATTTTGGCTTTCTTGGGTGAGTTTTTAAATTGATTGTAGGTTCAAGGGATTCCATTCCCACTGGTTCATATCACTTGGCCAATTCTATGAGGATCAACCAATTTCCACAAGCAACAGTTACTCATAGTTTTGCAGCACACTCAGATCATAAACTAATCACTTTAAACTTGACGGGTGGTTTTCATCAAAAGAGGAGGAAAACATTATTCCATTTTGAAGCAATGTGGGCTAAATCAGAAGGGTGTGAAAATGGTTATAGAAAATTCATGGGGGAATGGAGTTGAAAATGCTTATATGAAGAGAGTGATGGACTTGCAGTAAGGACCTAGAGGTGTGGAATAAAAATAGTTTTGGGCATGTGCAAAAAATATCAATGTACATAGCGAGAAATTTAAGGAGTTATAAGAAAATGACCTTCTCTATTTGAATATCATAGATCAAAAACTTGCTCGAGACATTATGCAAATGTGGCTAGAAAGATAGGAGATTATGTGGAGAAATGATCGAAAGCACTATGGCTAAGGGGAGGGGAAGTTCTTTCAAGGTAAGGTCTCACATTGGAGAAGAAAAAAATTTTGATTTTAAGAGTGAAAGATGATCAGGATGTATGGAAAGAAGAAGAAGAAAGAGACAAGGTGGTGGTTGATTACTTTCATAATATTTTTGCATAAGCTAAAGCAAGGATGGATACACGTGTATTGGAAGGAATACCAATCAAGGTTACTAAGGAAATGAACAATGAGCTCTTGAAGGAGTTCTGTGAGGATGAGGTAAAAGAAGCTTTATTCCAAATGCACCCAACAAAAGCTCTAGGACCGTATGGGATGGCACCTGTTTTCTTCCAAAGATACTGCATATAGTGGGAAAGTCTGTGACTCAAGCATTGCTACAAGCCCTCCACAGTTGTAAGTGTCCAAACTCTATCAATCACACTTTTATCACTTTGATCCCAAAGAAAAAGCATCCGAAGAAGGTGGTCGACTATAGGCTTATAAGCCTTTGTAATGTCATTCTTAAGCTGATCTTGAAGGTGTTAGTAAATAGACTTAACAGGATCTTGCCAGCTATCACTTTTGAATCCCAAAGTGATTTTGTCCCAAAAAGATTGACCACGGATAATATTGTTGTAGCTTATGAAATGCTTCATTTCTTGAGGCAAAAACACACTGGAAAGAAAGGAAGGTTATATGTCTTTGAAACTGGACATGAGTAAGGTATATGACAGGCTTAAGTGGGGATTTCTTGAAAATGTGATGCAAAGATTGGGATATCAGTCAAAATGGATAGACCTTATTATGTAGTGTGTGAAGACTGTTACTTTTTCAATTCTCCTTAATGGTGAGCCGAATGGACCTGTTACACCTACCAGAGGATTAATGCAGGGTGACCCTTTGTCCCCATACTTATTCTTGTTGTGTACTGAAGGATTGGTAGATTTACTACAGAATGCTGAAGTAGAAAATCTGGTCACTGGGATTAAAGTTTGCAGGGTAGCCCAAAGAGTAAACCACTTATTGTTTGTTGATGATAGTGTCCTTTTCTACAAAGCAAACCTTGAGGAAAATAGGAAGGTGCTTCACCTACTTAACAAGTATGAGCAGACCTCGATACAGAAGATTAGTAGAGAAAAGACCAACAATTTTTAGCAGAAATGTTGACACTGGAAAACAAAAGAAAATACTGCAGTTTTGGGGGGTTCAGTACTTTCAACAATATGAGAAATATCTAGACCTACCTCCCATGGTAGGCAGGCCAAGGAACAAACTTTTTTCTGATATAAAGCATAACGTTTGGTCAAAACTTCAAGGGTGAAAGGAGAAAATGTTGTCACAAGAGGGAAGAGAGATACTTATTAAAGCAGTGGCTCTTTCAATCCCTACTTATTCAATGAGTTGCTTCAAACTATTGGGTAACCTCTACAATGAGCTTGAATGAATAATGGCAAGATCCTAGTGATATAAAAGGATAAGAAAGAATGATACATTGGCTCCATTGGGACAAGATGTGTGAATCAAAACATGTAGGGGGATGGGTTTTAAAGATTTAAAGTCTTTTAATATGGCCTAATGCAAAAAGGATGGAGGATTATGCAAGAAGAGAACACATTGTTGTACAAAACCTTTAAGGTCAAATACTTCCCAAAAGTACATTTTCACAACTCATCTTTAGGAAATAATTTGTCTTTTATTTGGAAAAGTATTTGAGAAGCAAAGGAGGAAAAGGCTGACCCAGGGATGCGGATGGAGGGTCGCAAATGGAAAGGCAGTTGACATATGGAAGGATAGTTGGGTGAATTGCCTATTGATGACAACACAAAGTGGTGAGATTTAGATAAGAGCAATCGTTCTTAGTTCAGGAAGCAAGCTAACAAGCCAATTTGGACAATGTAAAAGAATGGTAGGTATAGTGTGAAGACTGCTTACAAACTGTTTAGAGAAATGAGGAATGATAAATACAAGCTGATTGATCTCCTCTTCTATTCCGGGAACTATTGTCCTTACAATAAAAAGTTGTGCTACTCATCATCCCCACATACTATACACTATACTTATTTTAATTTTAATTTGTATTTTTTATACTTCTTTTGGTTTTATTCTTCTTAAACTAATTGAGGTCTTCTACACATCATTCATACACCATACATTTGGTAAGAGAAATAAAAAATAAAAATTTATACATGGTGTGTGATGTGTGGGATGATGAGTAGAATTTTTCTACAATAAATGTTGTGATTCCGTTACAAGTAAATACTGAAACCACAAGTGAACCACTAATGTGGAATTTTCGTCTTGATATTCGAGATCCATAAATTAGACATATGATTGTCATGAGTTTTCACACTTCCAAATTTAATGCATAAACATATATTGATGAATAAAATGAGCATTTACATTAAGAAATATATACAATTCACAATTAATCGTAAAACGCAAGGTCATATACATTCACCATTTCTAAATTGTATCGTACACTATCAATCAATCCTTCATAAACTTTATTAATAAATATTCATTTCATAAACCATAACTTATTTCTTACATTTTTCCTTTTCTTTCAAAGCATAACCATATTCTTTTGTTTTCCTTTTCACTTTTCCTACTTTTACTTTAATTCAAATCCTATAGCCCCTCACACCGCACAAGTGTTCAATTTCTCTTGATCACACACGAAAATATCGTTCAGTGTGACTTCCTCCATCCACTACAACACATAAGGTCTTTTGGGACATAAAGTTTCATCCCAAAAGATTGTATTTTCATCCCAAAATAAATTTGGGACAAAAATAAAGCGTCTCAAGGTCGTCCTAATATCACTGTCCCCAAAAGGTATTTTTGGATAAAAATCTTAATTTCATCCCAAAAAATATCTTTTCGGATGAAAATTTGTTTGATTGTTAGAACGACCATTTTTTCTGGGACATTTGAATTTCGTCCCAGAAAGTTGTTTGAACTCCAACAAAAAACGTTCGAACTGATATTGTGTTCAATCAATACTAGTTCGTTCAACTAAATACATATGAGAGAACGTTCAAACAAACAAATTGATGATCGAACAGAAATTATATTTTTACAATTTTACAAATTGAGTAAGTTGTTCGAATGTATAATGAAAGGATCGAACGATTTGCTAGTTAACGGAAATTCGAATGGTTGTGATGTTCAAATGGTTGTTTGCGATGTATTATGTTCAAATGTTTAATGAACATTCGAACGGTTAATTATTTATTTAAACCAAAAATTTAAAACAAAATAGGCATAATTAAATAATATTTAAAAAAATACATTACAAATTGTTCAATACAAATAAAACTAATCATAAGTCTGAACTAAATAAACAAAATAGTAATAATAGTACTAACACTATAATCCGTACAGAATTTTAGAATTAAATCACAAAATGTATGCAAAACATGAAAATCAATTGCTTGGAGGCCTGAACTGTTGCATAAGGATCTGCATTTGGAGTTGCATCTCTCTCCTGAACTCTTTTTGTTGTTCTTTTTGTTGTTTCATGTGCATATCTATGTCTCATTGTTTCGCCAATTGAGCCTCTAATTCATGTTGTCTTGCTGTCAATTCTTCGATCCTATAATTCGCATTCTTTAATGCTATAGTGGTACTTGACATTGAGTAAGAGTTAGAAGGCTTTACACAGCGACCCAAACACCTCAAATATCCTAAACGTTGACTCAGAACTTGTGTAAACATGTCAATATCACTTGTTGTGGAATTTTGATCTGACACAGATTTAGAACGTAGGGCAACCATTTTTTCCTACATACAACATAAAAAATTAATATCATCACAAATATTCAAATATATTTAATAAAAACAGATTATAATACTTATATGATTTTCACGAGCATCGAGATGAGTTCACTCTTCATTACGATCAGTATGTGATGCAGTATATAATTTTGTCAGATCATAATTAATGTCTAACTCTTGCTACAAGAGACATTGTTAAGATATAAAGTCAATATTAGAATTAGTACCTCCAAAAAACAAACTAAATAGAATAAAAACATAAAAATTATATTACCAATTTCATAGAGAGGCATGGAAAGATCTTGAGCCTGCATGATGATGAATCTTCAACTTCAATCTATTTGTTTTATTTATAGAATTTTGCTCCTACATAGAAGTTGTGAATATTAGTAAGCAAAAATTATAAATAAGATACGTAAAGAATTCATTTAATTTACCTTATATGATGGATCCTCAAACATGTCACAAAGTTTTTTCCAATCAAAAAGTTGAACATCCTGAAAAGGATGCTGGCATGCATCTTCCTTGTTCTCGTACTTATTGTAATGCGCATAACCTCTCACTTTATACTTGCAGAATGCATTACACATAAGCTCATCAACAGTCTTATGCTCATCTCTCTGACTAAGATTTAGTTCGAAATCATCCTTGAAAAAATATATACACAAATATTATCACTTAGAATATTAAATAATATTACTATAAATTAATTATTTAAATATTACATACCAAACAATGCTTCTTTATAAATTCTTTCACATCTTGCGAGACTTTAGGCTATGCATTCGTAACCAAAGGTGCATAAGTCTGCGTAAGAGCATCCACATGCGATGCAAGCCAAGCTGTTTGTTGTTCCTTGTCTCCGGTATATTCATCAGGAATG
The DNA here is from genome assembly GCF_004785595.1 of Juglans microcarpa x Juglans regia. Taxonomy (NCBI): domain Eukaryota; kingdom Viridiplantae; phylum Streptophyta; class Magnoliopsida; order Fagales; family Juglandaceae; genus Juglans; species Juglans microcarpa x Juglans regia. Next base: position 16,491,986 of record NC_054597.1, on the reverse strand, counting down.
TTAACCTTAATCTTACCCACTTTACTATATTTCTCCAACATCACGCCTCTAGTAGTGCCTCGACCTTGACAAGATTGTACTGTTAACTCTATAAAATATTTAGTTATGTATCAATTATTAATTATCTTAATTGAAAAAAATTGTATTAGATTAGATATTTTCCTTGTTCTATAGAGTCAGTCTCTGGTGGTAAATCAGACGGAGAGTTAGGAACAGGTGAAGATGGGATTCAAACTTCCATCCTCTTCGGTGACATAATTTTGAGATACTGTGTAATGTGAACACAAAACCAGTCAATCACCTGTATCAGTTTCATTTGTAGATTTGCTCTCATCATCTGTAGATACTTCAGATGACTCAACATTTTGCTCAACTGTCGCATTAACAATTTGAGCCTCAATATCTTTCCTATATAATGGGATCACCTCATACTAGCACAAATCCACAAATAAGTTAAAGACGGGTTGACTCTCTTAGTATACTTCTTGAGTAGAGGGATCATCTTCTTCATCATATTGTCCTTCCACCTCAGTGATAACGTCATATATATTTCTCGGAGAGAATTTTTGTACTACTCGCCATTCATTCCCTATCTCAGGATCATCTAAGTAGAATACTTGAGATGCTTGGGAAGCCAAAATAAAAGGATCATTTTCATACCATTCTTTTGATGTATTAATACTTAAAAAATATTCATCACGACATTTTTTCCTTCGAGGATTGCTTAAATTCCACCAATCACACTTAAATAGATACACTACAAGCTCTTCCAAATATCTCATTCCAACTATATCGACAATAATTTCATAGAAATCAACGTTGTCTCCTTCATGACTTCCTTCGACTAGGACACCACTATTTATGTTTTCCTATAGTGTTCTCAATCCATTGTGTGATACCTACTTTCTCAAGAAATACATGCAGAATATCAAACAGCATGTCTCAAGGAGCCACGTGCCAGTGCATACAATTCGTCAATATATCATTTAGATTACTTGCATGCATTTGTACAACTTACATATTAAATTATGCATAAACATCTAAAAATAAAAAATCCAATGTATTTTTTAATCAAGTACAAACTCGCATCTGTAATGTCATTACCTATTTTTCAAACTATTTCGAGAACTCCTCTTCATGTTTCTGGTCTATATCATTTACTCACAGTTCTTTGAGCACATTAATATAATCACTGAAATTAAACATTACCAAAAAAATAATATTCGTATAATTTTATAAAGTAAGTCATTATATTCATTAATAGATAATGTGAACTTACATCAAGTAGCTCTCTATCTTGGGGCAAGTGTTTATCACATAGCATTAAGCTTTGTTGAATTCTCTTCCACACAAATCATAACCACGCATTGCACCAAGTGGACTTACTTGTTGGGAAAATACAGAAAATCTGTTTCACTGTCTTGTTTGGTCAACATCAAAGTTTCTTTTAAGTATTAATGTTATTTTAAGTATTAATGATTCTTATGTTTATCATTTTATAACTATTAATTTAAATTTAAGTATTAATAATTCTTATGTTTCTTATTTTTTTAAGTATTAATTATAATTTTTATAGCAATCTATACTAATTCAATATGTATGAAATAATATTTCTGTTCTTTATGATGTTTAATAGCTTCTTTTGTTAATAATTGTAATGATTCATAATCATTATTTAAACTAATGATTTTTTTCTACTGTTTTAATAGTATAAGTAGTAAGAAGTGATAATTTAGAAGAAAAAATAGATTGTTTGTATATTTGATTTTTTGGAACATTAGGAATTGTCCAATCCTATAAATTTATTTCTATATCTATTATACTATAATCTTCTTGATTGATGTTATCAAGCTTTATGGAAATACTAGTGGTGGAATCATTGGATTTAAATAAAGAATTCATTGAGACAGGTTTTAAAAGCAAATATTTCTAATATCCAAAGAGAAATAAGTAGATTAAGATCCTTCTTCTCCAATATATTCACAAATAGTTAGAGCCTATGCCCAAATATACAATCTTAATAAAGAGGAATTTAAGATTAACAAAGAATATCTCAAATAAGATTATATGAAAAAAGATTAGTATTCTTCTCAACCTTTACAAAACTAGAACGAGATTACACCTAAGAAAAATATTATGAGCACTTAAAAAGTATACAAATTAATATATCTATCATAAAATATTATGAGTATTTGTGAAGAGCAATAATTGGGGATGAATGATAGGAAGGATATGGTGTCCTAGCATAAGAATATTTGGATTTTATTCTTGACTTTGACGATGACATGATTTTTCCTGTAAGAATTCTCGATATAGAAAATCAATAACAAAATTATATTCTCTTTTAATATGTTCAATATCAAAATAAAAAATACTCAATATAGCAAATATTTGTTTAGCAGTCAGTTTTTCACATCTTTAATCAAAATTTCCTTGGCTGATTTACAGTCTATTTTAAGTAAAAACTTTTGATTTAACAAATCATTTTGAAATTTAGATATGCATAATATAATAGCTAAAATTTCTTTTTTAATAGTGTTGTAATTCTTTTGGGCAAGATTCCAACATCCTCAATGGAATCAAATAATCTGTTCTGAATCAGTTGGTAATTTTTGTTTCATAATTCCTCTATAACCAAGATCAAAGACATCTGTTTCAATAATTGTAAAAGTATGAAGTGATGGGAGTCCTAAGCATGGTAATTTCTTAACGTGAGACTTAATTTGTTTTATAACATTTATATGCTTTTCTGTCCATGGGGGTGAATTATTTTTTAATCTTTTGAATAATGGTTTACATAATGGCCTGCGAGATTGATAAAATTCTACAACATAATTAAGATTTTTCAAAAATATTTGTAATTGTTGCTTATCTTTTATTTCATCAAGAAATTTATTAGCAAATTCTATCGCTCTACTAATTGGTGTAATAGTTCCTTGATAGATATTATGTCCGAGAAATCAAATTTTGTTTTGGAATAATTTTAATTTTTGTGATGAAACAACTAATCCATTTTATTTAATAATTTGGGCAAAGGTATTAGATGTTTCAAGCGTTGTTCAATAGATGAGAAAAAGATTAATACATCATCTATATAAACTATTGAAAAGTAAGCAAAATAAGTAAATATTTCATTCATAATATTCTTGACTAGGAGTATTTTTTTAATCTGAATGGCATAACATTCCATTCATAATGTCTAAATGGGACTGTAAATGTTGTTTTATATCGATCTTTTCAGCAATTTGAATTTGCCAAAATCCATTTTTCATATCAAATTTTGAAAATACTGTAGCACTATAGAGCCGAGATAGTAAGTCATTTTTATTAGGAATTGGATACCTAATCCCTTGCAGAACTTTGTTTAATAGTTTATAGTTGATAATTAATCAAGGAACTCATCTTTTTAATTCTGCCTGTTTTTTAACGTAAAAGGCAGCACAACTCCATGGTGACTTGCTTTTACTAATTGATCTTTTTATCAATAAATCATTAATTTATTTTTTTACATAATTCTAATAATTTTTTGTTCATTTAAATTGGTCTAGCTTTAGTAGTAATATTCTTTTCAGAAAATTCTTTTTCATAAGGTAACTCAATTATATGTTGATTTCTATTTCGAAAAGCACTAGGCAAGTTAGAGCATACTTATTTTCAATTATAGTTTTAAAATTATTAATTTTTTGAATTAATAGTGGATCTTTTAATCGTTCTTCAATTCTTATATTTTAATCCTTATTTTAGGAAATTTATCTGTTTTTCTTTTCTTTTAATCTTAGTTTTTGTTAAAAAAATTAATTTCTTTGGTTAATGGAACTTATTTCAAGGAGTTAATTTCTTTTGATACATGAGGAAATAAAAATTTAAATTGAATTTCTTGTCCAAGTATTTTAGTAGAATTTCCTTCTTCTATTACAGAGAAAAGGTAAACTAAGGCAAGAAATAGATTTTTCAATATTATTTTGATGTTAATATTTTTTACTAAAATAAATGTTGTTTTAAAGAAAATTTTATTATTACAAATATGTGCATTAGATAATTTATAATTTATGTTTAATTTTATTCCATTAACTTAGGATAATGTCTTTTCTGTTTATTCAAAATATTTGGAAGGTATTAATCCCTCTTATATACAATTTGAATTTACTCCTGTGTCTAATAAGATAATTGTAGTAAAAGAAAAATCGTAGTTAATAGATACTGTCGCTTCAGTATACCATTTCTGGAAATTTTATCTATCAAGGATATTAATAAAATTATCTGTTTCGTCTTTAATAATTATTGTTGAACATTCTCCTTGTTTTTTATCAAAAGTATTTTTTTTTATCTATTTTTGATAATATAATTTATTGTAGTAATTGTTCATTTGATTATCTATTTAAGATTAGATGCTTTCAAATTTCTAACATCTTATTTTATTTCATTAATTTCTTGTTGTAGATCTTGTCATGTAACTTTTTATTTTTCTGTTTTAAATCTACTTACTATTTCTAAAAAATTATAACGTGTTGAAGTGGTTTGATTAGTAAAAGTATCTTTTAGTTTTACCTAATAATCTTTTCTTTCTTATGGATCATTAATTTTATCAATTAATTCTAATACCTTCATATTTTGAAAGTACATTAATAATTTTATTACAAATACAATTATTCTTATCTAGGCAATTACAAACTTGTACATCTTCTTCTGATTCATTATCAGAAGATTACTCTGAAAAGTTTGATTCTTTTAATTGATAGATTTATTCTCCTTCTAAAGAGCTTTACTCTTCTTCACTTGAATGTATTATAAAGATATTTAATAATTTTTCTTTTAATATTTCAGGTATATCTAGTTTATTAATCTGTTGTTTAACCTTACAATTTGACTTGTAATGTCTAATTTTTTCACATTTATAACAAATAATCTTTTTTTCTTTTTATTATACTTTTTTGTATATTTTATTGGTTTATTATATTTATTTATCTTTTGTCTTTTTATAAGATCTTTTATATTTTCATTTTTTGTCATAATAATTATTATAAATTTGTTTTCCCTTTTTGTGTCTTCTTGAAGAAGCCAATAATGGAGTATAATGAAAAATTGAAAAATTAAAATGATCTTCGCGGAGAAGTCGCCAAAACGTGTGACGCAAAATTCACCAACAAAATATCAAAATTTGATACTAATAGATGTTGAGGTATTAAAATATTCTTCTTTATTACTTATTATTATTTTATTTGTCATTTAAAATTAAACAAATAAATTTTATACTTGCCTTTTTACAGGGAAATCACGTGCAAGCAGTGAGTTTTGGGAGAGACGTTGATTTACATGATGACACACTGCATATCTACCAATCTTACTATATTAGCAATGCCTTCATGAAGCCATTAGATCCAAGACATAAAAGAGAAGCATATGATTTCCAATGGATAATAAACTCCAAACCCATTGTTGAAGATATCGAAGATGACAACCAAGCACTTAGACCGCTAGAATATAACATCATTCCTTTGAACGAACTTGGCGTATACAAAGACACAGACCCCGAAATAGGTAACTACTATATAAATATGTCGATATCTTTATATGGTTCTCTGTCGCTATAGACTAACGAAAAAGATTTCATAAATTAGATATTTTGGCACTTGTAATTCATATGAGCCCGTCAAAGGAAGTGAATACAAGCCACAAAAAAGCGTTGGTCCAAGACGTATACCTGTTTGATCCAAAGTATGAATATATATCCTCTTGCATTGATGAAATTTTTAATTTAATATCTTATAATACTTTTATTATTATAAATTTAACATCATTTATAACCTTGAGTCTAAAACTTCTACGTTTAACGATGTGGAATCGATTTGTTCACAATGAGTGCCACGAAATTTATAACCTTATTTTGGCAAAGCCAATCATTCTTGGAACACGAATCAGAACTTCTTCTTATAATGGTACTTCCTATTAGTATTAACATTCATATTAATTATCCATCCTGTATTTATATATTTATTCATATATGTTTATAATGTAGATTTATCCTTGTCATCAAGACCAATGAATGTTTTCACTATTGAGCTTGTTCTTCCATCAGTTGTTCCATTGTGTACGTGGTAAACAACTTATTTAAAAAAACGGATTTCATTTCTTATTTAAATGCAATATAAATTTTATATTGCCTTTTTTCGATGTACCACCATATATATCTAACATGTATTTGTTTTTACTTTAATTATTAATTCAAGTTCTCATGGCAACACAAAACAATGCATTACTAGAAGAAATTATTGGAAACAATTTCGATAGGCCAGGCACATCAGCTTCCAGCAGTTCTGTTGATTCGATAGTAAAGATATTTGACATTGCAAAAAGTCTCAGATCTGTACCGGCAATGACGATATAATTTTATTATTTAAAATCAAATCTCTTATTTTTTTTAAAAAAAATACTTTTTTAAACTCCTTTGAATGATTTTTTTTTTTATATTTTTTTCAAATATAGAGATGGGAGGTTGGTTGGGATGAAATGAAAGATGGAAATTTGTGAATTGTGCTATGGATTTCGAACTGTGCATATGCTTAAATTTGGAATGTTGAGTGTTTGTTGGGTTGAATTAATATGGTAATGTTGAATTTTTATTTATGCATTTGATTGTTTCATTTTAACGCAGCAATCATCATTTTTTCTTAGAGGAAAATTTACATTACATCAACCATTCTATTACATGTCATGTGGAAATTGCAACAAAGCAACTGGACATGAAAAAAATGAGAAGTTTTTATGTTATAGTTGCAAAGAAATAGCGACTTCACAACCAAGGTAAACATTTTTTCTCATATTCTGAATTTGAAAATTTTTATATTATAATTAGAACATATTAATTGCTAATATTAACAAATAATAATTTCTTTACTATTCTTAGATATCGAGTTTATTTAGAAGCGTATGATGACAGCGCATCAACCCTAGTAGTCGCTTTCGAATCTACAATGGAACGAATTTTGGATTGTACAACGACAGATCTAGTAGAACATGCAGAAGAGGTAGGATTTATACTTTTAAGTACGTTTAAGAAAGTTAATACATTACGTTTTTATATGTTTCTTTCATTATAGGAGCACCTCTCATATATCGAGAATATTGCAAACAAAATCAAAGATTGGGAATGGATGATAGTCTTTGGCGCACTTATGAACGAATCAGGAAAATTACGCCAAAATAAGCTTATTTTGTTGTCAATTAATAATTTGCCAGAAAGAATAGAATAACTGTTTCAAAACTTTTCTTTAAAACTTTCAATCATTGTAATAAATAGGTACAAAATATTTATGTGTAGTTGTAAATATGTTGGTAGAAATTTCTATGTTATAGTTATGGATATTTTGCAGATAATATATGTGATGTTTTTTTTATCAGGAAGAAAGTCTTAAAATATAGATGAAACTCTACCCATTCATAGTTAAACTTGGGAATGTTGGAGTTATGAGACGTAGCAAAAATATCAACTAGGCACACGTTCATAGCACGTGCTGCCTTACTAGTATATAAATATATATATATATATATAGAATTATTAATTCATGCATATGGTCAATTATACCGTATGTTTATATTGTATAATGTATATAGTTGATTATACAGCCTATTATAATATTAATATCTAATATATATCACCTGGGATACATTATTGGTATCCGAGTTATTGGCTATTATATTGGTATTATATTATATTGTTGTTTTTTAGAAAGGGATGAGGTTTGATGACATATTTTCACTTTATAATCCAATTTAATTTTGTTTTGAGGAAGAAAAGAAGAAGTGGTGAACAATACTTTAATGAGAGTGGATAATCATTTTGTGAAGAAAAAATCTGAAGACTTTCTTGGAGAGGGATAGGAAGAAGAAGGGGCTTAGGTCCATAATAATCTCAGCATAGTAAAAACCATCGTGGGAGTGTCTTTATTTCTTGTAATTTATCAAAGTGGAGAAACCAGAAATGATGCAAATTTTTGTTTTGTTTAAGAACATTTTTGTCCATACTTGTTGGTAATCATAATAATCATAATATGGAGAATCATAAGGTTGAGAAAATCTCTTTGTTAAATAGAAATTTTTTCCTCATTGTCCCAGGGTGAGAACTTGTTTAATAGTAACTTTGTGAAAGGCAATAATTGGGATGAAGGTGGAGAATGTTGAGTTTGAAGAGAACAAGAGATTTCAGAAAGAATAATGGAATATGTGTCTACTAATATGAATTCATAAAATTTTTGGATTTTCTTAGAGCCCGTTTGTTTTCGGAGATGAGATGAGATGAGTTGAGATTAAAGTTAAAAAGTTGAATAAAATATTTTTAGAATATTTTTTTAATATTATTTTTGTTTTGAAATTTGAAAAAGTTAAATTGTTTATTTTATTTTGTATTGGAAGTTGAGAAAGTTGTAATGATTAGATGAGATGAAATGAGATAAGATGAGATGTTTTATGAAAATAAATGAATGTTTTGTGGAACATAATGTCAGTCTGGTAAGAGAAAGACATCAAGTGATTTTTGATGATCAGATAGGTGCTGGATTTCGGACTCAATAGGGAAGACTGAATGCTAATGAGACTTAATGATAACAGGGGATGTAAAAGGCTAAGATGATAATGGAGGATTAATCATTTGAGAAGAGGTTGAGGAAGAAGGAGAAACAGATTTGGAGTATGTTCGTAATTTCGGAGAAGTTAATGGTGAAAATGGATAGTAAGATGACCTACTATTTTGTGGTAATGTTCCCAATATCGTGTGTGATTTTGGAGTTGCAAAACGACAAGGTAAAGGATAGGGAGGAGATGGTGGCCTAGCATAAGTAGATTTGAACTTTATTCTATTAATAATTCTTATGTTTTTTTTATTTTTTAAGTATTAATTATAATTTAAATATTACTTATTTTTTAATTATACATTATAGTTTTTAATTCGCTAACAATATTGACCCTCGGCAGTACAAGACCGAGGTTGGCATGGACAGAGCAAAATTTATGATATGGGTCGCTCTTGGCATTCCTATCGACCTCGTGGGATATTTAATCGAGAGGATTCGATTAGAGGCCCGGTACATTACGACAGATATACTGCCATTCAAGATCCTGATCACCAAATTTCTACTATATTCTGGGGTCATGCTAGATGTTGCCAAGCGTGCACGGGAGTAGACGAGACTGAACAACAGCACTACCCTGTCACGAAGCACGGGACACTCAAGATTTAATCTTCATTGACCTGTTCTTGATCGGGTTGATATTCAAAGAGATGCACAGCCGGGAGATCCTGGAGTATCGACTGGTGAGGCATCCACACAGGCCAAGGCATCGCAGACATCTACTCATAAGGAGATGGCTGACATACTGTACGAAGAGATCGGCAGACACACATCAGTGGTGATCGATGCAGTTTGTATTACTTTGTTAGAGTTGCGTACATAGCTTAATGCTAGCATCTCTAAGTTACGTACAAAGATTCATGCCACTACTACGACTCAGGTTACGCTCAATACTCGACTGACAATGGTAGAGACAATTAGCTGTAGTCGAGGATGTGTGCAAAGAGCTGGGATCATAGTAGTACTTTCTATCTTTTATATATATATGTATATATTGGTATGAACAATATAATCTGGTGTTTTGTAAGTTTGATTTAATTATAAATCAAATCTTTTTTGTCTTTTCTAGATTAATTATTGATTTATATTATGTGGTGTATGGATGATAAGTAGAACAACTCAATATGTAAAGTAGCATTCCTCTAACCACCATTCGAACACTTTATTTTACGTTCAAATATGAATTAACTTATCATTCAAATAGTATAGTAATATGTTCGAATGGTAAGTCAAATGTCCCGCCAAAATTTATTGACTTAACCTACTAATTTAATGTTTGATCATAATTAAAATCTGTTATTGTTTAACCTTAAAGTTTAAACATTTTTTAATGTTGTTCGAATGTTGAGTCAATGTCCTACTAAAGTTTTTCACTAAATGAGCCAAGTTAACGTTCGACCGTATATAATTTCTATTTAATGTTCATTTGAGTATGTTCGAGTGTGTTCTTCTTTTTCTTTTTTTATGTTCAAACGGTTATCTTATTAGGGACAAATTTTTCATTCCAAAATAATCTGTTCGAACTGAAAAGACATTTTGTTATTTTTTTGGAATGAAATTTGAAATTCGTCGCTACATCTCATTTTTTTTGTTGTAGTGATCCAAGTTCCTCTAACCCCCACCCGTGAGAAGGCGAGCCCTCTACTTGAAGTTTGTAAACTTCGTCCGAGGTCATTGATTGTTAGTCATCAATCTAAGGAATACCCCTCAATTTTTACTCGCTTCAGAGTGGTCAGGAGAATTCTACTAAAATTATACCCATCCCAACACGTGGGGTACTGAAAAAAAAAAATCCTAATTTTATAATTTAGAGTCAATAAAACATCATTCTTAAGTATGTCATAAATATTCAATATAATCAATTCATATTTCAAATAAACAATAAATTCCAAAGGCAATCTAATTCTATAAACATAACTAAAATATTTATTTTGTACATCTCTACTTAGGTCTTGTTTGGATACAAGAAGCCTCTCAAATTATTTCATTTTATCTTATCTAATCATTATAACTTTTCCAAACTTTCAACAAAATACAATAAACAATTCAACTTTTTTCAAATCTTAAAGCAAAAATAATATTTAAAAATAATATTCTAACAATATTTTATTCAACTTTCTCAAGTCATCTTATCTCAACTCACTTTTTTTCCCTTTAGCAATACTATGAACTAAACTAAAAATATCTCAAATACTTAAAACATACTTCATACATAATGATATGCTAAACAACTGAAATCACAACGCTAGTCCAAAATAATTATGATCAAAGGAGTACAAGAGATTTAATTCCATAGTACAAGTAGTAATTTAAATTAACTACTATATTATCATTGACGTCGCACCGTCACTTAGTCAACCATTTCCAGTTGGTCAATTCCCGGTAGTACAAGTGTTCTGTCTACAGGATTTGAAGCAACATTTCTGGTGGGAATGAATGAAGAAGGACGTAGTAGAGTTTGTGAACAAGTGTTTTGTCTGCAGATTAGTTAAAGCAAAACACCAGAAGTCTGCAGGTGAATTGCATTCACTGCCAATCCCAGAATGGAAATGGGAGGATATCTCAATGGATTTTTATAGTGGGTTTTCCAATGACCTTAGCCGGAAATAAGACTATCTGGGTGATAGTTGATCGTCTGATGAAAAGTGCTCATTTCATACCCATAAAGAATACAGATTCTCTGGAAAGATTGATGAGAATTTATATAGCAGAAATTGTTAGATTGCATGGAGTGCCTAAGACGATTGTGTCAGATAGAGACCCTCGTTTTACATCACGATTCTGGCAAAGTTTGCAGGATTTGGTGAGCTCTAGTTTGAAGTTCAGTAGTGCATACCATCCACAAACAGACTTTGGAATTAGGGATGGTATGCACTACTGAACTTCAAACTAGAGCCCATCAAATCCTGCAAACTTTGCCAAAATCATGACGTAAAACAAGGGTCTCTATCTGACACAATCGTCTTAGGCACTCCATGCAATCTGACAATTTCTGCTATATAAGTTCTCGTCAATCTTTCTAAAGAATCTGTATTCTTTTTGGGTATGAAGTGAGCACTTTTCATCAGACAATCAACTATCACCAAGATGATATTATTTCCCATTGAGGTCCTTGGAAAACCCATTACAAAATCCATTAAGATATCCTCTCATTTCCATTTCGGGATTGGTAGTGACCGCAATTCACCTGCCGACTTCTAGTGTTTTGCTTTAACTAATCTGTAGATAGAACACTTGTTCACAAACTGCTAATTCCTTCTTCATTCCTTCCTACCAAAAATGTTGCTTCAAATCCTAATACATCTTTATACTACCAGGATGAACAGTGTAAGGTGTGTTATGAGCTTCCTTCAGCACATTTTCCTTTAACTCTTGGTCTACTGGGATGACCCTTCGATTCTTGTAATGCAAAGTCCCATCCTCTCTAAAACTAAAGTCCATCGGTCCTTTCGACTTCTCAATTTTCCTAACGACTTCCGCAAGTTTACTGTCTTTCTTCTGACGGTCTTTTAGTTCTTCCCAATCCAATGGAATGAACTCTTGGACTACGGTCGGCACAATGTTTTGACTATGGTTTCAGATCAACAATTTCCTCATACTGCATAAGAGGGAACTTACGTCTGACGTATAAACAGATGAAACTTTTGATCTGCTCTTGCGACTTAAAGCATTAGCTACCACTTGGCCTTTCCAGGATGGTACTTGATGTCACAATGATAGTCCCTGATTAATTCCAACCATCTTCTCTACCTCATATTAAGGTTCTTCTGCTCAAACAGATACTTGAGACTTTTGTGATCCGTGAAAACTTCACATTTCTCGTCGTACACGTAGTGTCTCCAAATCTTAATAGCAAAAACAATTGCAGCTAGCTCCAAATCGTGAGTAGGATAATTCTGCTCATGATCCTTCAGTTGACATGAAGTATAAGCAACTACTTTCCCTTCTTGCATCAGCACACATCCGAATTCTTCTTTAGATGCGTCGCTATACACCACAAAAGGCTTAAGAGGCTCCGACAGTGTAAGTATTGATGCAGTCGTAAGTCTTTTATTCAACTCTAGAAAACTTATTTCACACTTATTGCTCCAAGCGAACTTCACATTCTTCTTAGTCACGGCGGTGAGTGGTCTAGAAAAACTAGAGAATCATTCCACAAACCTCCTATAATAACCAGCCAGTCCTAAGAAACTTTGAATCTCATGCACATTGGTCGGTCTCTGCTAGTTCGTTACGACTTCAATCTTTCTCAGGTCCACTTCTACTAGTCCACTAGAGATCAAGTGACCTAAAAAATTCACTTCTTCAAGCCAGAACTCGCACTTATTAAGTTTGGCATAAAGCTTATGGTCCTTAAGTATAGTCAAAGCCAAACTTAGATGATTTATGTGTTCCTCCTCGCTCTTCAAGTAAATTAGGATGTCATTTATGAATAGGACAACAAAACTATTCAAATAGGGCCAAAATATTATGTTCATCATGTCCATGAATGCGGCTGGAGCATTGGTTAACCCAAAAGACATCACCAAAAACTCGAAGTGGTCGTACCCTGTCCTAAAGGCAGTTTTTGGATATCATGTTCCTTGACTTTTGGCTGATGATATCCGGATCTCAGGCCGATCTTTGACAACACTGCTGCTCCTTGCAATTGATCCAACAAATCGTTGATCCAAGGTAACAAATACTTATTCTTAATCGTCACCTTATTCAACTCTCTATAGTCTATGCACATCCTCATAGATCCATCTTTCGTCTTCACGAATAGCACAGGTGCTCCACATAGCGAAGAACTGGGGCGGATAAAACCCTTTTCCAAAAGTTCCTGCAACTGCACCTTAAGCTCTTCAATTCGGTAGGGGGCCATATGATTCGGCGCCTTATGAGTTGGAGCTGTTGCCGGTTCCAACTCTATGTCGAATTCTACTTCTTTATCCGATGGTAAACCAGGCAATTCATCGTCGAAAACTTTGGGAAAGTCTTCAACCACAGGTATCCCCCGATTCCTACATTCCCGACTGTCTTCTCTATAGTCGTAAAAAAAAAGCCGAGGCTCCATCCTTGATACACTTCCTGGCTTGTAAAGCCGAAATCACTAGCGAGATGGCTCTAACTGATGCTCCTGTGTAACTCATCATGTTTTCACTTGGGGGTTCAAACACGACTTCTCTTTTCCAACAATCTATCTTAGCATAGTGCTTGGATAGCCAGTCCATCCCCAAAATCGGGTCGAACTCCATCTGACCGAATACTAGTAAAATACAATACTAGTATTAGTACTAATTCTAACATTCCTGTTAACTACAAGGGCATAACCACTAAAAGGAAAATATCAGTGATGACGCCAGCTTCATCAGTTTCAAGTGCGTCAGCATCGATATCATTTAGGGTTACTGCATATACTCATGCCGAGATGTGGGGCCTTGGCTTCTAATCACCAGCTCCACTACCTTGCATGGCGCTGGGACAATCTCTGACTATATGTCTAGGTTTCCCGCATTGGTAACAGCCTCCAAGACCACTGCGACATTTTCCAGGATGTTGCCTTCCACACTTGGGGCACGACAAAAAAAAAAGATGACAATTGCCTTCCAGTCACTATTCACTTGCCTTTTGCCGGGCTGGAAAAAGACTTCTTCTTCTCGACACTACCACTTGCAGTAAACGGCATGGCCCTTTTCTGTTCAATAAGGTTATGAATCGCCAAACCTCTCTACTCAGTCTTTGCTATCGCGGCCACATTTACCAGCTCTTAGTAATTCTCTTTTCTAAGGCAAGCTATTTGACTATGGATCCTAAGCTGCAGTCCTCTTGAAACTTCTGCACCTGCATCCTTTGAGTAGAAATCAAGTATGGTGCAAACCTTCCTAACGTCATAAACTTAGCGGCGTACTACTCTATGGTCGAACTGCCTTGAGTTAAAGATGCAAACTCCTGTACCTTTAGCTGTTTGACAGAATCTGGGAAGAATCTGTTGTCGAAATTTTCCTTGAACCTCTCCCATGGCAGTGAAGCCAAACTTCCTAGTTCCCCAACTAAGCTGCCTACGTGTATCCCACCATATTCCAACTTCTCATTCGAATAGGTATCTAGCATATGGGACCTTCTGGTCCTCAGTACATCCACCAATCTCGTACGTCCTCTTGAGATCCATAATCCATTTATTGGCTCTTAGTGGCCCTTCATTACCAGAAACATCCAGGTAATGGTGAATCAAAAAATTCTCATACGAACAAACCCTAACTTCGGGTCTGGGTATGTGCGCTTGTTGCTGCAAATAATGTCTAAGCAATCAGACGAATAGCTTCAGTAAATCCTCCATCCATTGGGGATTCTAATTCCCCTGATTGGTGCCTCCCTTAGGGTTACGAGGTATCCTACCATAAGTCATGTGTCCTTTCTTGAAACACACAAGTACACGTATTATAACCACGTGCTACCTCTCATATTTGGTGCATTTCCTAAGGATGTAGATTTATAACCCAGAGACATATTGCGTTGGTACCATCTTGTGACGCCCTCAAATCCCATTTGGGATAGGACGGACATTTGAAGTGTAGAGACATGCAACAAAAGGTTACCTGCCCCTGTTCCTGACATATAAGATATAATGTTCCTAACATGCATCTAACATTAAGCAATATTTGCAGTGAATAATTTTTTTTCTTTAGCAATACTATGCACCAAACTAAAAATATCATAAATACTTAAAACATACTTCATACATAATGACATACTAAACAATTGAAATCACAATGCTAGTCCAAAATGGATGTGATCAAAAGATTACTGGAGATTCAACTCTATAGTATAAGTAGTAATTTAAATTAACTACTATATTATCATTGACATCACACCGTCGCTTAGTCGACCGTTTCCAGTTGGTCGATTCCCTACTCTCCTTCAAATCCTGTAACAAGAATTACCATTGGGTGGGAATGATAGTTGGGACTACCACAGTGAGATTTGATTACAAATCTCAGCAAGTTAACAGAAAACCTCCACACAGGTTAGTAATGCATGCATGGCAGTAAAAGTATAAATGTATAATCAAAGTCATAAGTAAGCAAAGCATAACATGACATACAACATAGCATAACTGACATAACTTAAACTGAAACATGAACTAAACTTGACTTGCTTGACATGGACTTGATCTGAGACTTGACTTAACATGAAATTGATCTGAGACTTGACTTAACATGAACTTAGAGTCTTGTTCTTTAACTGATTAAACTTAACTTTATGAGTGCTACATGGGTCCCCTAGAGCTACGTGTCCCTGCCAATTACCGCATCGCAACACAGGTATCTACACCAACTATGAGTGCGTTGTTTATGCCACTCTCACTGTGGACCCCATACTTTGTGTGCCAAATTGACTGTGGGCCCCAAGAGAACTGAAATGTGGCTCCATCGGCAGTAGTGCCTAGTGCGCTCCAGTGACCAGCTAGTTAGGTCCTGCTTGCTACCTGTTGACAGTATTTCGTTAACGCATAAAATTTCACACCTATTTAGATACTCTAGCGTGAACAAATGAGTTTTACTAGGATATTACCTTATCCTAGCACTTAGGGTCGTGATTGACATGAACAACTTGATATGACTGTTCTCAAAATACACACTGTATTTTAGACGAAACATGACTGGAATATGAAAGGACAGAAACCCTAACGTAACAAAACATGACTTGAACGTAACTCAAAAGACACAACTTACTTGAGATAGAAACATTTTGTAACATAACATAACATGTAACAGACAACATTTTGTAACATGGCATAACATGTAACATACAACATACTTAACATGGCATACTTGCAATAGTTAATATTATATGACATGATATACATGTAATAGATGACAAACTTAACATGACGTACTTGCAAGTATAGCAATTATCTTGTGTAACAGATGAAAAATTTGTGATAGAATAAATTTTGTATAACAGATGAATATGTCATGACTTGTAATGGCACATATGATAATATACATACATACACTGTAGTTCCTTTACTCATCACACATACACATTAAACTGATAGTAAGTTAAAAGTAAACTTACCTCAGTCTTCGCGTTTTTAAGCAAAACTCAAGCGCGATCACAAGGAACTGAAAGTAGTGATTTCTAAAAGTTAGAACTTAATCACTAACAATTAGAAATATGGAAAAATTTTAACTTTGAGTAAAATTATCATTTTATCCTCTACAAGTGAGAAAATAACTATTTTACCCCTAACTTAAGGATTTTTCATCATAACTCCAAAAATCACCAAAATTTATATGAGATATGTAAATTTTGTCCTAAACTCAAATATCAATTCAAAAAAATTTAAAACTAAACACTATCATGAAAACTCTATAGGGGTCGAAACTTACATAGGCTATTTTCCTTGATTTTTGTTCCAATTCTTTCAAATTTAAAAACTCACGATTAAACCAAAAATTTTATTCTAATATACTCATAACATATTACTAAGAATAATCATGTTTTTAATCATGAACAAAAATCATCAAAATCACTTAAAAGAATACTTGAAATTTTTGATTTCTTTCTAAGTTCAAAAATAGATTTTTGTTTTTAAACTAGTTTTGATCAACCTTTTGATCCATGACTTATAAAGATGTGATCTTCAAATAAAAACATCACATGGTTTAAAAAGGTTTCCTAAAACATATGTAAGCTTTACACTCAAGATCACATGGTTAAAAATCAATCAAAATATGGATTTAGCTAAGGACTTCAATTCTTTGACCTATCTGAATATCTCCTTCCATAAAAATGTATCTCTTTGAATATAAGATCAAATACCATCAAAATAATATTCTAACGTGTATATAAGAGGCTTAGTATCCTCCAATAAAATCATCAGTCATTGGAATAGGTCTAAATCACAAAAAATCAAAACTTTCTTAATACAGAAATGGTGCTTCGTCTTCCAATTTCTAAGTTTCTAGATCTAAGAAAATCTTTCATCAAAACCTTTAATCATGCAACAAATCCTCAACTAATAATCATAAACATATGTTAACAGTACTCTATAAAAAATTATGGACCAAGATCTATCGATTTGTTTGGTAAAAAACTCCGAAATATGACACACACTCCAGTTTATAGTCCAGAATGACCTTTATGGGGTTTAAACAACATTTGACCGATTAAAAGATCTTCTAATGGAACAAATAAGGTATCCATGTAAACTATACTCATAAAGGAACAATTTTCATGATGAAACTTTGTGAGAAAAACTTACACGAGCTTTGAATAAGGCGTGCAAAAGAGCTCATAAAAGCTGCCCAAGAGTGTTTTTTGTGTTTTATCAAAGAAAAGTATAAAGAATAGATGATTTTTTGCTTAGGTGGCATGATCTCACACCTTGATTCCTTTAAATCCATCAAACGTTTCTCAGGGTGCCAAGTGTCTAATACTATTCACTATGTGTGGTTAAAATCTTGCCAAGTGTTCACATAAAAATTCTCTAACTTAATTTGGACATTCCACAATGTAATTTTGAAAATACTGCACTTGGTGCGTTTATCGAGATTACTATTCACTCCCAAAAAGTGCATAATAAACTTAGTATTGAAAAATCCTAAATATTCATATTAACCTACAGTGAAAATAGTCTAATGGTGAATATCATAATGCATTATGACACTTTTAACTATCTCAAATAATTAAAACGCACTTCTGGTATCATAGTGAGTGATAATATTGACTATGTTGACAGACTAAAACCTATGTGATTGGTCGATTCGTGAAAAGTTATGGAGTTTTCACAAGGTTTCTAAAGCCAATAGAAATTCCACCAGCAAATTTCTAGCGGACTGTTACAATCCAAACCTCCCTTAAAATTCTTGATTTCTATGCGCTCCTTGATTTCTATGCAATCATTCTCAAAATTATTAGTTAACCATTAAAATCTCTAAAAACTTCTCATCTAACCCTATAAATTATGGAAATTTCAATTTTCTCCCTTATTCTATTTAATTAAAATCTTCCATTAGCTTTTCATTATTTATATTTTAATCCCTAAACTTACCAAAATTTTAATTTAGATCATTAAAATATATTTTTATATTATTTCTTATTTAAGTTTCAACTTTACCCCTAACATTAGGTTAAACTACAATTTTGCCAACTCTCTATTAATTGTAATTTAGTCCCTAAACTTTGCTAAAGTTACATTTTAACCTCTAGTTTTACTATTTATCATCAAAATCATTTTCTTCATAAACTTCACTCATTCATAAACTTATTTTTATTAAAAACTCATTTTAACACCTAAATACATTCTAAAACCCTAATTCCTACTTATTATTAAATTTCACTATTCATAGAGATTTTGTTACATATTAATTTTCCAAGAACTTTCTGGATTCATTTTAAATCAAAATTAATGTACCATTAAACTAGGTTACTGATTTCATCATTCTTTTAAGTTTTTTTTTTTTTTTAAATATTGAAAACCCCTAACTACCTATAAATCTTCTATAATTACAATTTCACCCCAAATTAATTTTATACACACAATTAACCTCAAATAATATTTTTTATCCATTTAAATAAATGGTTTATTAACTAAAAATTCAAAATGTTAAAATTAAAGTGCTAGCCGAAACCCTAAAATCTCTCTTCAAAATTATCACTACAATTCTTCATCATTAATTCAACTCCAAACACCTCAAATATCATCCCACGATCATGATATATACACTAACTACACAAAATAAATTAACCCAAGTTTTACATGGTAAAACCAAGATCCCTGACCCATTTTTCTCAAAATTTTTACCATTCAATCACACATATAATAATCTATAATAACAACTAACATGAGTACTATAAATTAAAAATTTACATAAATTTAGAAGCATAGAAAACTAATTACCGGTTTAAGTCCTTAAAGCTTGCAAAATATTCCGCTGGTTTTTAGGTTGAGCGTCGGTATATATACATGTTGGAGGATATGGTTTAAATGGTATGTGAAAATTAAAAAACAAAAAAATTAACAAGGGATTTGCAAACCTGAAATCGAGGGAGATCAAGAAATGAAGTGTAAAGAAGAAGAAGAAGAAGAAGAAAAAAAAAAGAAAAAGAAAATGGAGGCTACGGGTAAGACCAAAGAAACAAGGAACAAAAGTCAAGTTTGGTCTTTCATGGGAGATGTGTCAAACGAAGGCAGCTCAATTCCTACGTGCTCAGTGCAAGCAGCTGCCACTATTT
Organism: Juglans microcarpa x Juglans regia; assembly: GCF_004785595.1. NCBI lineage: Eukaryota > Viridiplantae > Streptophyta > Magnoliopsida > Fagales > Juglandaceae > Juglans > Juglans microcarpa x Juglans regia. Next base: position 16,472,139 of record NC_054597.1, on the reverse strand, counting down.
CTTCGGTGGGAGATGTGTCCTGCTGTTGTCAAACGGGGAGAGATGTGTCCTGCTGTTGTTATAAAAAAATTATCATTTTTTTATTTATTAAAAAATATCATCAGGTACTAGGGACACTTCGTTGCGAGCAACTCAGAGAGCTATGTGGCATGCTTGAAGGCAGACTCGTGACATATTTTTTTATTGCTTTATTTTAATATCTAAATATTAATTTATATTTGTTTTAACGTCAGAAGCTCTCCAAAGGAGAGCTCTTTGGATCCACCCATACAGAGTAAATTTTGATCCTGTGTAATGCATTTTCAGAAATTTTCCTACATAGAACCGATTAAATCGCTAGCTTTTCACCAGCGGTGTGGTTCCAAAAAATTGTTTGCACTAATGAAATATTGAACTTTGAAAGAAGTGATAACTCAAAATGAAGGCTTTCATCACTTGGACTAATCATTGGGATTAAAATATTAATTTATATTTTGCTCTACACCCTAATATTATTGATTTATATGTCTATATTATTTGAATAATTCTATTTTAAATCTTTATAATTTTTTTTTTTTTTGAAAAAAACCATTGAAAATTCATTCAACAACACTATGGCCCTCAGCCATTACATTGATAAGGTCAGGAGCAGACACACCACTACCAGAATTTACAACATTATGATCAAAATGTACAAGATTAGAAACTGACTTTGCATAACAAGAGTTTAGAACATTGACATCAGACTGTGCTACATCTATCACACTTGTACCAAAACCTGCTCTATGTTTCTCAGCCATAACCAGATCACTAATATCAGGGTTGAGACAATCAACATCAATAATCTCACAACTCTGATAAAGTGCTTTCTGTGCTAGCAAGTGAGCCACCTGATTTGCATCCCTTTTGACATGTGATATCTTCCAAGTAATACTAGCCAAGATCAAATGCACATCATTCACAAGACATTGCAGCAAACCATTGTTTTGAACCGTCTGTTTCACTGCCTTTACAACCTGCAATGAATCACCTTCAAAAATTACTTTTTGCAAACTCATCTCATTACACAAATTGGCTGCTAAAATTAAACCTCTAACTTCTGCTATTTCAGCTTGTGGGCAGAAATGTAGTGGTTGCATGCATGAAGCCAGTATATCTCCCTCCGAGTCTCTAACTGCAATCCCAACTCCAAGTCTATGCCCTTTCTCTCTGACTGCAACATCCCAATTTATTTTTATCCAATCTGTCTTTGGAGGTTGCCAATGTACAAAATCTGTTTGGGCCATTCTACCATGATTTCTGGAGTTGAGTTGTTGATCATACAGCTGTTGAAAATCATTGTACTCCTGTGTTGCTCTCATAATCAAAATGGAAGGGGCTATAAGACCATCTTAAAAAATCATCTTGTTTCTTCTTATCCACAACATTCTAGCAATTTTAGCAAACAAAGAGATTTCTGATTTTCCTAGTCTATGAAGTATGTGCATAAAAATCTTTCCAAACTCTTGATGAGTAAATGCAGCTTTCTGAAATTTCTTGCTTCCTAACATCCACAAATCCTGTGCAAAAGGGCAATCCCACAGAACATGAGAAGGAGTTTCTTCTACCTGGGACAAAAAGGTTCATTTATCACTTTCCTCTTGCACAGATTTTGCTTTGTGGGTAGAGCATCATTACAAGCAAGCCAAATAAACACTTTAACAGCATTTTTAGTATTCATTTGCCAAATTTGCTTCCATAATTCTTTGTTCACTCCTTGTGTTGAAGTTTTCCCTTTTTCTGATCTTGCCTCTACTTATAAAGATGATAGGCACTTCTAACTGTAAAACAACCATTTCTTGTATGCTTCCATATCATCTTGTCTCTTGAAATGATAGTATGTGCTACAGGTATCCTTACAATCTGTTGCATTTCCTCTTCCCAGAAAATATTCTTGAGCATTTGTATATTCCACCACTTTGTAATTGGATCAATGAGCTCAGACACTTTTGCATTTGTTGACAAAGTGTTCACCGGAGACCTTATAGTACCAGATTCATTAGTTGGAATCCATTGGTCTTGCCATATCATTACATATTTTCCATTAGCAATTCGCCAAATCATGCCATCTTTAACAATATTAATTGTTGAACTGAGGCTTCTCCATGTATAAGAAGGTCTAAAACCAACTTTTGCCTCCAGAATAGATTTGTGTGGGAAATAGACAGCCTTGGAAATTCTAGCTGCTAAAGTTGTAGGATTATTGAGAATTCTCCAGACCTGTTTGGCCAGTAGAGCTAAATTGAAAGCCACCAAATCTCTAAAACCAAGTCTCCCACTTGCTTTATTTTTGCTCAAACAGTCCCATCTTTTCTAGTGAATCTTTGCAACTTTGTCCTGAGTGCCCCACCAGAAGTTGGAAATCAATGAATTCAACTTAGTACACAAAGTTTTTGGAAGAAGAAACACATTCATACTATATGTAGGTATAGCCTAGACAACAACCTTGATTAGAATATCTTTACCAGCTTGTGAGAGGAACTTAACCTTCCAATTCTCCAGTTTTTTACTCACTTTTTCAATTATTCCTTTAAATGCAACTGATTTTGATCTTCCAATGATTGATGGCAATCCCAAATATTTCTCCATGTTTGATGAGGCTCTCAAACTAGCAACTTGCAACATATTGTTGTTGCTGAAATATAAAGAAGTCTTATTTCTATTGAGCCTTTGTCCTGAGGCCTACTCATAGCTATATAAAATCTTATTCAAATTAACCCACTCTTGTATAGTAGCTTGACAGAATAGCATACTATCATCAGCAAAAAACAAGTGAGTCATTTTGATCTGTCCTCTGCAATAGGAACCCCAGTAATATGCCCTTTCTGTTCTGCTTCCATTAACTGATCAGTTAACACCTCAGCACAAATGATAAACAAGAAAGGAGACAAAGGAGAGCCTTGTCTAAGTCCCTTAGTGGGTTTAAAATAGTCTTGAGGGACACCATTTAACAACACAGAAAAAGAGGAAGAGGAAATACACCTCAAAATAAGCTCAGTCCACCTAATATCAAACCCATCTTCAACATAGATTCTTTTAGAAAATTCCACTCAATTCTATCGTAGGCTTTACTCATGTCTAGTTTCAAAGCCATGTATCCCTTCTTACCCTTCATCTTAGTCCTCATGGAATGTAAGATTTCATAAGCAGCCAATATATTATCTGCTATTAGCCTACCAAGACTAAAGGCAGACTGGTTTTGAGAGATTATAGATGGGAGGATCTGTTTGAGTCTATTGGCTAGCAATTTAGTGATAATTTTCTAAAGAACATTACAAAGACTGATAGGTCTGTAGTCAGTCATGTGCACAGGGTTACTACATTTGGGAATCATCACTAAATAGGTATAATTGATTTCTTCCATGCCCTACTCAGAATTCAAAAAATTAAGAATAGCTTCACTGACCTCTTCCCCTATCACATACCAGTATTTCTGATAAAAACAAGCTCCATACCCATTTGGTTCTAGTGCTTTGTGTGGTCCCATCTGAAAAATAGCTTCCTCAGTTTCCTCTCTTCTAAAAGGTGCCAATAGAGCTTCCTTCATCTGTTGAGTAACTTTCCTTGTAACTGCCTGCATCGAGTCTTCCATATTTGTGGGATTGGAGGTTGCAAAAACCCCTTTGAAATACTGAGTAAAAGCTTCTCCAATGTGCTTGGAATCTGAAATTGTCCTTCCATTCTCATCAATAATCTTGGATATACTATTTCTCTTCTTTTTCTGAGTTGCACAAAGATGATAAAATCTAGTGTTTATGTCTCCTTTCTGCAGCCAAATCTCTTTTGCCCTTTGTTTCCATTTCACATGCTCTCTTTCCGGCTGGTGATCAATTTATTTTTGTAATTCTTTAAGTTGCTAAACTGATGTTGCTGTAACAGATTGTTGCAAAGCCTAAAGGGATTTCCTTTTCTATTAGATACTGGCTCTAGAATCACATTCTTTTTGGTAACTCCACTGTCTCAGCACCTGTAAGCAGCCTTCAAGTTTTGTGTTTATTTTGGAAAGACCTTCTTTGTTTCTCCCATGTATATGCCAAGCATTAGTAATAACCTCCTCACAATCAGAGAAAAGAGACCAACTATCCTCATATCTACAAAGATGAGCTGGTTGCCCAGTCCACTCATTCTCTTGCCCAACTATCATCAAAATAGGACAATGATCTGAAGAGTATGATGCTAACACTTGTACCTCTCCCCCACCAAAAGCTGCACACCACTCAGAGTTGGCAGTGACTCTATCAAGCCTTTCCTTTGTGAAATTATGATCCTCTCTTAAATTAGACCAAATATATTTACCTTGGATACAACCCAAATCCTTCAACTGGCAATCCTGCAAAACACTTCTAAAATCTGCCATCTGTTTTTCATCCCTTCTAGCCCCACCATACTTTTCACTATGATATAAAATTTCATTAAAGTCACTTAGACATAACCATCTTTTAGGCTGAAGATGATTTAGATGTCTCAAGATACCCCACCCTTCATGTCTATTGTCTGTTTCAAGGTTACCATAAAAACAAGTGAGCATCCACTCAACTGTTGGTTGAACAACCCACATATTTATATGTCTTTGTGAGTAGGTGCTTATATTGATCTGAACATCCTCTGCCTATAACAGAACCATACCTCCACTTCTTCCCACACTATCAACTAAAAATAAACACTTGAATTCCAATTTCAGTTTCAAAGCATCTAAGTTCTTTTTATGCAATTTTGTTTTCATAAGAAACAAAATGCTAGGCTTGTGGATCTTAACCAACAGGCTAAGATCTCTAACTGTCTGAGGGTTGCCAAGCCCTCGGTAGTTCCAACTTAGAAGCCTCATTTCTCCCGGCAGGGCTGACTAATAACCTCCGCCGATATATCAAAATCAAATATTAAAGCTTGTTTTTTGCCCTTACTATTTTGCTGATTTTCCTTTACCATCATATCATATTCATCATCATTTCTTCTCTTCCTAGTAGCATGATTAGCAGGTTTCATAACTTTAGTAGTTTGTTGTCCCCTTGCCCTTCTCTTCCATCTAGTAGTACATACCTAAGGAATTTGCTTAGATTGACACAACTTTTCCTGATCTTGCAGGAGTTCTAACTGAGCAGGCTGACTAGGCATCACCACTATTGATAAAGGTTGAACTGCTGACTGGTCCAGTAAGTGCTTTGAATTATCAAGTACTAATTCTTTTGATTCTGCCTCCCTGTCGAGCACAGTTAAATTAGTAATTTGAAGCTAGCCTACATTACTTTCTGCTTTATCCTCTTCTATTGTATGATGCTTCAACAATTCCTGACTTGACTCCACATCAACCAACTGAATTTCTTTTGGAGCCAGTTTTTCCACCTTATTGCATGACCCTAGCTTTATTATAGTAGGAAAGGATGGACCTGAAGTGTTGCCATAGCTGGAAACTGCAACAGAGCTTGAAGCACGCAACCATGATCCATACTGTTGCATATTGTAATCTTTTGTATCTTCCGTCTGTTTGTGTATCCCCATACATCCTTGAACACCATGCTTAATAGTCCCACATTTAAAACAAAATCTAGGCAACCTTTCATATCTAAAAGGAATAAAACTTTTCTATCCCATCAGCTCCATAATTTTCCCTCTTATTAAAGGTTTAATTAAATCAACCTCAACTTGCACTCTAATCCATTTTCCCCAGCAATTCCCATCATAATCAGCCTCCACCTCAATAACTTTACCTATAGTGGATCCAATCCTACCTCCAATTTCCTTATTCATGCATCTGAGAGGTAGATTATGAAGTTGAACCCACAAAGTAGTGGAATTAAAATTCAGATCAGCAGGTGGAGTAACACCATCGAATTTTTTTATGTAAACTAGATTTGTGTCAAATAACCAGGGCTGACCTCCCCAAATTTTATTCAAATCTTCCTCAATTTGGAATTCAAACACATAAAGATTTTCTCCTACCTCATGAATTTTTGCTCCAACACAAGATTTCCACACTTTTAACATCGTGTTCTTGAACACATCCTTATTAATCTTTTTATCAGCTATTACTTTTCTCACCAGACATAATCTCCCTCTCTTCATATTATTCTCAATTTCATGGTCAGTTATTACAATCTCATACCTTTCCTCTTCAGTTAAGGAAAACTTACTCCATAATTATGAAAGTTCCTCATCCATTTGAACCAAACTCTGAACCAGAAGTAAAGCAAAGCTTAAACTGAGTTAACATAAGTAAAGTTAAGCTAGTAATAACTTGCCCTAGGCAAAGATCCCTTCCACCGAAAGTAAAGGACAAACTTCCTCCTCACCAAAAAGTTCTCGAGTCGAGAGGAAACTAGTACGAGGTGATTGAGATTTTTCTAAATCTTTATAATATTATTACACATTATGTATGTGATATAATTTAATTTAAAAGATAATTTTAAAATTTAAATATTATAAATCAATTTATATATAGATGGTATATCATATATGATGTAGAGATTTTAAAATAACATTTCTAGTATTATTTAATCCGATTTGATTATTACAATTTTTTTTTTTTTTTACTTTTATTTTTATCTTGTTTCTGGGAAACAGCCTAAATTTTTTTTTTTTTTTTCTTTTTTGAAATCAATGATATTTTTGGCTGGTATATGCTTCAACTCTGTACTAAACAGCGCGGTCTCTGTCGTATGGCCTCACAATATAATGATATATATGCAGCCACAGTTGAAATTTATCTCATCCTTTCCCAGACAGTTCAGCCTCCCATTCCGAGCCCACGGTTCGTCAATTCCAACCAGAAGCCAAGCAAGAGGACATGGACTCCATCCTTCTCTCGGAGCCTCTAGCCGTCGGTAACCCCCGCGCCGCCGCCGTGGCTCACCGTTCATTCAGTTACCACGTACCATGCCCTCTCCTATTGCCTCCCGGGAGGAGACTTGTGAAGGTGCCCACCCATCGTTTACTGGGTTTCCGGAGGTCCTTGGCTCTCGCCTCCACTGGCACCTTGATGGCTAATTCCGTACCCGTACGTTATCTTCATCCTTGTTCGCCTCTCTAATTTGTTTTTTTGGGTATTTATTAACGAGTCTTTATGAAGAATAGTATTCGCCTCCTAATCTTTTTTTGAATCTCAGTTTTTTTTTATGCTTATTTGTATAGCTGTAGGAAATGGGGTCCGGTTTCATCTACAAAATTCCACTCTTAAGAGACCCAAAAATACATCGTAAATTGTAAGAAGGGCATCAAGTAATTAGAAGTTGCGGTACATTATGATTCATATTGTTTGCAACAGATTTTCAGTGGCAAGTTAGCACAAATTAATGGCGAGGAGGCTAGTAGCCGTCTAGTCGAAAGTTTTGAATAAGAAGTATATAATAAGTTAGGTATTTGCATGCTCAACCTTTTTACTAATGGTGGAACAGAAGAACAAGTATGATTTGGATGAGTATATGATGATTTCCATGACCTTATCCTTCTTCTACATTGACTTGTTAACATTCAGTCAAGAAGTGGAGTATACACCGTTGGTGATTTTATGACAGGAAGAGAAGAATTGCTTGTGGTAAAGCCTACGACAACAGTGGATGAAGGTAGTTTGTTATCCCTGGATTTACAACTCGTCCTAGAAAACTTTTTAATCTCCTAATTTATGAGCCTTCATGCCAACAGCGCTGGACGCTCTTGTAGAAAACAGAATCACTGGCTTTCCAGTCATTGATGATGACTGGAAATTGGTAAGATGTGCTGACCCCTTCACAAATCATTTATATATTTTCGTCTTTGGATATAATGGCTTACCTGATTTATGGGTTTTGGATGTATTTTAATGTCCAGTATCAGACATTGCAAATGCTTTCTAATTCCATATGAGCGTATATTCTAATTATTGAGGACATTTTGAGTTAAGTAGAAGAACTAGATATTTCAACTGTTCCCACAGGTCCCCAAATCCAAGTGTCACTTCCCGTCTCATCTCTTCAAAAGAAAAAATGAATTGTTGAAAATAGGAATTTCGCCTGCTTCCCTGAGATAGAGAACTTTCCTTCAATTTGTTCAGCATAATGTCAAAACCTCTTGCTACACTCAAAACAAATATCCAGATTCCAAATCAATATATAAACTTTCTCATGCTGTTTTATCTGTACTCATGCATCCGTAGTTAATTTCAGTTTCTTGACTTCTCTGTGTTTTCTTTTGCAAATGCACGTTGTATGAATGACGTGATGTGGATTGGTTGAACATATCCTAGAATGATTTTTGAATGTTCTCTTAAAACGCAGGTCGGTCTTGTTTCAGATTATGACTTACTGGCATTGGACTCCATATTAGGTTAATTTTCTTCCTATATTCTGCCTTTTTAATGTTTCTAAGAAAAAATATTTGTTGGTGTTATTCATTTGTATAAAAGCACTCCTTAAGAGGCTTATAGTTGCTAGCCTTGAAATAATTATCCTGTACGAGGGAAACTGTTGGCTTTAAATCAAGATATCCGATTTGGTGGAATAATATTTATTATTTTTTCATCTTTTTTTTTTTTTATGGTTTTGTTAATTGCAAGAAGAGAGAAGTTTTTGCTGTTTTACAATGCTTAAATTAAATGCATCAACTGTTTTTGGAAGTGACATCTCCTGGCGCCTCACACAAACGATGGAAGATAGGACGTTGGTTCAAACTAGTACAAACGAGTTAATATTTCCCATCAGTAGATGATCATAAGAAGTGTTGTCATAACATTTCTATTTGTTCTTTGTTGCCACTTAGAACTTGTTTTTCATACTCACTAATTAAAGCCACAAAAGCATAAACCATGTTGACCATATTACTTTTCTGAATGAAACTCTTTTTTGAAGAATAATTTGAACTTCTAGACTTCAATTTATGTGGTGCGAGAGGAAAATGGTGTGAATGCATGATTTGAATTGTCTTCTTTGAACAATTTGTACTGTTAGTTTCTTACATGATGGGATTCGATATTTTAAATTAGGTGGCACGCCAAACGACACCAGCTTGTTTCCTGAAGTTGACAGCTCTTGGAAAGTATGGAGAGCCTTCCCGCTCTTAAAATGAATTTATATATTCATGGTTACCCTTTTCTCACCTTTATTTTACACATGTGGTCTGATGAATATTCTGTTTTCAAAACCATTATTGTTTATAGTATGTCCCAATGCAGTGAATAAAAGAAATTTATCAAGACTTTCTTTTGTTGAGTAGAATAATAAGGACAGAAGAAAATAGGGGCAAACTGATTATTAATTTGCAGAAGATATTTTTTTTCCTCCGCTCTTGGTTGGACACAGTGCCTAAGAGCTGCAACCATACGCATAGAGAACTGTCTAGTGGATTATGTGGGGCTGATTCTATGGTTGAGTAAAAATTGTCACCCCTTGCCTCAACCATTGTAGCTGGGCATATTTATATAGGAGTAGCTATGTATTACACTCCTATCCCACTTTTATCTCACTTTGTAGATGTGACACTTTTCCTTGGTTCATCTCTTATTTTGAAAAAGAAAATCAAAGCTTGATGGATAATGTACCTCATCATAGTGGGATAAGAGTGGGATGATTTTTCATTTATATGGTGACTGCAAACTGGTTGAATTATGCCCCTAGGATTCCATGGCCCCAAGATGATCATTTGTGGGGCACAAATTATCCGCCTATTTTTGTATGTTATTTTGGCTTTCACATCTAGTTAGAAAGTGGTTTTTTGTTTAGGTTCTTTTTTGGTCTTCTTTATGCACATTTTACATTTAGGCCTCGTTTGTTTTTGCAGATGAGATGAGATGGGATGAGATGAGTTGAGATTAAAGTTAAAAAGTTAAATAAAATATTGTTAGAATATATTTTTTAATATTATTTTTGTTTTGGGATTTGAAGAAGTTGAATTGTTTATTTTATTTTGTATTGGAAGTTGAAAAATTTGTAATGATTAGATGAGATGAGATGAGATGAAATGTTTTCTGAAAACAAACGAGGCATTAACTTCTAGATAAAGGGGGATTGATCCACTCGTGTGGATCATATAACATGATAAACGTTTAAAAAAAAGAAGAAGAAGGGAGAATCTGCTATTCAACTCAACCGAACCGTAACTTGGTAGTTCCTTATATTTTATCTATTTAGGATTTACCTTCAAGATCCCTAACTTTCACTTATCTGTCACATTCAAGTGTTATCTGACCATGTTGACCACCATATTTTTGGGTTTTCTTGAATCTTTTGGGTGGCCTTACACTTCATTGAAATAATTCCTCCCTATTGCTGTGCATCTTTTGGATTCGGTATATGAGTTCCATCAGTCATTTTCCCCTCAACTCATCCTCATTGCTCAGTTGCTTTTATACTTAAAACACTTCTAGCCCCATAAGCTGGAATCCCAATCCAAAGTACTTCAGCTCTTTCTGTGCCCTCTTTGTTTAGTACCTCTACTGCTGTGATTCGTCTTGTCTATATTTGAGTCCCTTGTCTGTGCCTTACGGGTTCAAAGCAATGTGGTGAAGCATTATGATATGATGACCTTATTAAAGAAGTGCAAGATGCAATCAAGATGTGGATAAATTGGGAAAGATTTTTTCATTTCTTTGGAGTACTGGTTAAAAGATTTTTTCATTTCTTTCCTTCTAATAGTTATATTGTCCAACCTAGGGATTCTCTAATTGCATATATATCACTGCAGACTTTTAATGAGGTACAGAAATTGCTCAGTAAAACCAATGGTAAGTTGGTTGGTGATTTGATGACGCCAGCCCCAGTTGTAGTTCGTGAAACCACTAATCTTGAGGACGCTGCCAGGTTCTTTTCTCTGTTTGCACTTTCTCCACTTCCCTTACTACTGCTTCTTCCAGCTTTCTGGATAGCTGCAGCTAGACAATTCTGAGACGGTTTATCAAATTTAGGATATTGCTCGAGACAAAATATCGCCGGCTTCCTGTTGTAGATGCTGATGGTAAGCTGGTAAGTAATTTCCCTTCGAAAATCACCCTTATATCTTTGCCATGCTGTTTACCGCTTCTTAATTACCCACTTTGTATAACTTGCAGGTTGGGATTATCACCAGAGGAAATGTAGTTGGAGCTGCTCTTAAGATAAAACGTGCTAGTGAAATGAAGGCATAAAATTTAGCTCTGTGGTATGAATCTGAGGCTGTCCGATTTGGCAAGCAGGAATGAGTCTATTCATACAAGCTCTTGAGACTGTTGAGAGGGAGGTCAGAGGATCTCAGCTTCATTCTACATACAATTTTTGGCTTATATATGTATAAGAACACTGATGTGATTGTTATACGTAATTACAAAGGCCAAGGTTGTTGAGGTACCAACAATTGTTCTGAATTGAGGTACTTCTGAATTTCTCCCCCCAACACTGCTAAGAGAGAGGTCAGAGGATCTCAGCTTCTTTCTATTGTACAATTTTGGCTTGTATATGTATAAAATCACTGATGTGATTGTTAGTATGAGGTACCAACAATTAGGGCTGTAACGTGGTCGGTCCGGACTGGAAAAACCGACCGGACCAAAGCTGAGACCATACCAATTTACACCCCTACCACCAATTGTCCTGAAATTTTTCCCCAGATAGAGAAAAAAAGACCAGAAATCAAGAATTGTTGTCAACAGTAAAATGACTCAAAAATATCGATGCTATTGGATGTGTCCAAACGTGTAAAGCCCGTGTTCAATACAATAACTTAAGTTTAAATTGATTTTTTTTTATTTAAATTATGATCGATTATTAAATAATACAATTCAATAACTTGGCTCCACTTGAATAATTTTATATTTATTATTTTATGGATGAATGAAAATATTTTTAATATTTAAAGAGATTAGAGAAAATTTTGTCCTAATAACTAAACAGGATATTTGATAAAATTAAACGAACAAGACTTGATCACCCACTATTCGCTCGAACTTGCTTCATTTATACCCTTAGAGCATTCTGAATAGGCAAAAGCAAAAAATATCCCACATTTAGCTATTACATAAGGAAAATCGGCTGCAGTGGATTGACTAGGCAAACTCACTCAAACCAAGTTCTATATAACAAGTTTCAATTAAGCCTTAGCCGTTTCGATGATTGATGATGATGCTACTACTATGATTTGGAATCATTATTTCTAGAATTTAATGGTAAAAGAAAGTTTTTTTTTTTTTTTTTTTTTTCACTTTGAAATGGATAATATGCATAAAAAGTACGGGATATTTGAGTCATTTCACATTATCTTGACAAATGAATGCGAAAATGTATCATGTTACTTTAGAAATTAAAAATAAATAAAAAGAAAAAAAAATTCTGATAAGTATTTGGAATGGAAAATTCTGAACGCTGAGTTTACTCAAAATCATCCTTAAATCAATAAAATATAGAGGTTAGTGAGTATCCACCGATAAAACAAACCCTCCCAACAGTTTTTGGACAGATGAACGTCCTTCTATATAGCAAAAGGGATATTATAGATCTGCAACCCCACAGTTTCCTATGGTGAAAGAATCTTGTTAAAAAATTTGATAATATCTCAAAAGCAGGTATTAGCCGCTAATTAGGGAGTAATCCTCTTGTCCTCTAATGGAAAAGGCATAGAAAACATGGATTAACAGCCAAATCAGTCTAGTCAAACAACCTTTTCATCGGAACTGGGATCTGGGTGTAACCAACACTCTTTAAGCAAGCCAAGCAGCTTGCTAATTTCCCATTCTTAAAAAAAGTACATATTTTTTGGTCATTTTCACAGCCATCTACATATATAATACTATCTGAGAGATGACTAAGAAAGAAATAAACCCCACCGACCATAAGTTGCAGGGCATCATCATATAACCAGCTCTCTCTCTCTCTCTCTCTCTCTCTCTCTCTCTGTGGGGTACCCCACACAGATCACAATCAGCTACATTGCAGAAGCAGAAATACCTAACTCTTTAAAAATCTTTATCTCTTTTAGTACTTGTCAACTTTAGTGGTTAGCAGCAATTAGCATGGCTCTTTGCACCCAACTGCTGTCTATGCAGTGTAGTGGAGGTCACTCCTGTTTTGCCTCCCCTCACTCAAACACATACACACTCCTACTTTTACCTTCTTCTTCCCAAGTATCCATTTTTTTGAACTTTCCTAATTCCCACCAACAAGTTCTATCTCACTCAAACTCCATTCATAAACTACAGAAAAAGACCCCAAAAATAAAATAAATAAAAAACTCCAAACATGCTAATAATTAAGATGGTAAAGGTAATATACATTTCCCACTCTTTTACAAAGGCCAAAATTTCATTTGATTAGAAAATAATAATACTAACAAAAGTTAAAGGAAAAGAAAATAAAAGCCAAGACAAAATGTACAGAGAAGTACTGAGTACTAACATAGCAGAGGCCTTCACATAAGGAAGAGATGGACTTTCTCCTCTAGTTCCTCTCCCAATCCCCGTCCGAATCATCCGGGTCGGGCACCTTATTCAAGTCGACTCGTTCCACAAACCCACCACAAGAATTAAACTCGTTCGTCGCATCCGCCGCCGCCGCCGCCGCCGCCGATGCATGCTGATGATGAAGACGATGATGCAGAGCCGTCTCGAGCGCGTCGACTTGCGCTCCCACCTCGGTCGCCTTCTTCCTTATGGAAGCCGCAGACAGGTCACCGCTCCTTAGCGCTTCACCGGGGGCCAAGAACTCTGGGAAATTGAGGCGAGCGGAGGGTCCCCTGAGATAAAATACGGCGGTGTCGTAGGCTCGAGCGGCAGCGACGGGGGTGGAGTAGGAGCCTAGCCAGATCCTGGAGCGCTTATTGGGCTCCCTAATCTCGGCCACCCACTTGCCCCACTTCCTCATCCTTATCCCCTTGTACCGTTTCTCGCACATCTCGACAACCCCTCTCTTCCTCCTCGCCTCCCCTCTTTCTCCTCCAACACCACCTTCCATCTCTGCAACTCTCCTCCGAAGCACCTCTGTCTTTCTACCAAAATCGACTTGTGAATTATAGAGGGAGAAGGTGAATCTTCATGAAAATATAAAAACTAAACGAGTAAAAGACACGGCAGTGCCATTTATTGAGAAGGACCGAACGAAAGAGAGGAGGTTTTATTTCATGCGACGGAGGTTGTCATCTGGGTAAGCCTCCACGTTGTTTTAATTCTTCCAAAGGGTAAAAAACAAAATAAATTAAAGAGGGTCCAAAATTCACCGACAAATGCTCCGTGCCCTTTTCTTATTATTGTTTTTTTAAGAGCGAGTAATCTTATACAGACTCGTAAAATATGTAAGCGTCGTGCAGTTATTTAAAAAAAAAAATTTATTATTAAAAATTTAATTTTTTTTATATAAATTTTATATTTATTTATTTTTTTAAAATAATTATACAACGCTTGTATACTCATGACTACAACTATCATTACTCATATAGTTATTCTATTCTCAACTCAATAGTAGAGCATATCATTTAGGTCATTTAAATGATGATATTTGATTGATAAGATTTAAATTTTAAATTTTATCTTTTAAATTATATTATGTCATATAATCATTATATTAAATGTGCTTGAGAATAGATTTTTTTTTTTATAAATATACTTTTTAAATTTTGAATGCTGTAAATTAAATATTATTCAGTAGTATAACATTATAGATGGACACCGAAGACTTCGTTGTATAATAATAATAATTATTATTATAATTTAATAGATCACATTAATATTTAAATTTTATTGAGAAGAATTTGACATGTGGAAAAAAAGGAATTTGGTTTTTGATATTTTATTGTAAAACAAAAAAAGAATAACAAACTATCCATCTGATGAAGTTTGTTTTTGGGCTCTATTTGGCTACGAGAAGGGGAGAAAAGATTATTTTTTCCCCTTCTATATATTTTTGTAAAAAGAAACAACATAAACTTCAAATAGAAAATTTCATTTTATTATAATAAAAAAAAATTATATTCTCAAATCAGTATGTAAAATATATATAATAAATTATTTACATGACATAATTTAATTTAAAAAATAATAATTTTAAAATTTAAATTTTATAAATTAAATTTTATAATTTAAATGATATTGATGGCCGTATGCTTTATACACCCACTTAAAAATAAAATAATTCTATTATAATTTATGTCATCCCAACTATATATAACCTTATAAAAATCTACGGATATTAAAAAACTTTTAAAAAAAATCTATTTATCATATTTTTATCATTATTATCTCTACATACCTTAGACATTAATGATTATATATAAATAATAAATAATTTTCACTCATTTAAAAAGACAATGAAGTAATGAAAGGATGATTAAAAGAAAAAATAATAAATAAAATTACTCAAACAAAATGTCGAAGAAAAAAATATATAACACATCCATCAGCCTATGTCACTTTGAAATGATCAAAAGAGAAAGTGGTGGGTAGCAATTGGTCGGTGGATGGATTCCGTTAGGAATTGACTTTCCCTCTACGCGCGCAATTACCGATCGATTTGAGGGATATATATAGAAAATAAAAACTCTTTTTATCTATCACTATTTATTATTCTACACCTTATATCTTATAAAAAATACTTTCATATCTTATGAAAAAAAAATTATAAATATAAAATATGAAAATAAATAATAACTAATATCAAACATTCAATTTGTTTGTGGCCTATTATACATTTAGTCAAGCTCGGAAGCCTTAATTTCTTCTTTTATAATCATAATAAATTTTACTTAGGGGGTAGAGACGGCCTAATTAAGCTCGAAAATACATGTCTTTTACGTAGAAAGAGAGGTTGAAAGTTTTTTTTTTCTTTTGTCTTTTCATCCATTTATAAGTTAAAATTTTAGGTTTAAAATCATCCCTTTGAGCGGAGTAGTTTGGATTCAGAGATAATTTGAGATGAGCTGAGATGGTTTGTAAATAGTAAAATAAAAGTTAAATTATTTACTATATATATTTTGTATGAAAATTTGAGAAAGTTGTTTTGAGATTTGAAAAAATTGAATTATTTATTATAATTTGTGTATAAATTTAAAAAAAATTATAATTATGAAATGAGATGAATTGAGGTGGATTTGTAATGCAAACGAGGCCTGTCAACTTCTGATTTCAACACAATGCAAAAGAAATATAATCATAGAAAAGTATGAATATTAAATTAAAATTTTTTTTTATGGGATCCACATTTTTATAAAAAAATTTGTACAAAATTTATATATTTGAGACTTAGTATCTAAAAGCACCCGCTAGACAACAAAAATGTTAATATGAATTGATCAGTTGGTGGCCGCAGATTCCGCATTTTATGAACAGGGAGCTGGTAGTACTTAATTATTGTGAATTTGGATTTATAAAAAATAATGTCTTTAGGGATATAGCTAGGCCAGCTTTTGAGCATATATATATATATATATATATATATATATATATTCTAACAACAAATTAATTTATGTTGTTTTTCATGAGTAGATCGATCACATTGCATGCAGGATCGAAACAGTCATGAAGAGTGGAATATATACAGATCAAAGCCATACGTGGAGATTGTGATGATCGCTAGCTTCTTGTTTTTCATGAGAAAATATTATAAATTCACCACAGATTATGCATGGACATTCACTTGCTGATCTACGCGCGTTGCATGAAGTTGGGGAGCAAAACAAACGAAAGAACATCATGGTAGTACTGTTGTGTTGTGTATATATATATATATATATATATGTATAAATACTACAAGAAAAATGAATTTTTGTGATTAATTTATTGTAATTAAAAGACTATTCGTAATCAAAATTTGTTATAAATAATTATTTCGTTAGAATTAACTGATTACAAAAATTTATTTTTCTTATAATAAAAATATATGCATGCATGTAGCTAGTATGTGGCGATTAAGAGTACTCCCAACGCTAACAAGAAAGGCATGCATGCAAGAGTACTTAAATGGTTACATACGTACGTACAATTCAATCATGAAGATCTCAGACCGTACGTGCATCTAATTGGCATCCTTCAGGAAAGGAGTACGTACTGGGTCGATGCATGTTTAATGATGATGATCAAGAGCTTGTTTGAAGCACAGCTTAATTATTATGAAGAGCTCAACAAGACAACATGACTTCTTCCACCAGGAAATGATTATAAATTTGGCCGGAATCGAAAAGTGTTTTATATCATTTTATTTTATCATTATAATTTTTTTAAATTTTTATATAAAATATAATAAATAATTTAATTATTTTAAAATTTTAAATTTAATTTTTTCAAATCTTAAAATAATAATAATATTATTAAAAAATAATATTTTATTTAACTTTTATATTTTATCTAAAATAATCTCTGAATTCAAACCGTTGATGTACCAAGTGAGCAGTCTTTGGGGGCAGCTAATTAATTACTGGACTTTATTAAATCAATATATATGTATGAGAGAGAGAGAGAGAGAGATGCACCGAATGATGAGGCGACAAGCTAGTAGCTAGGCTAATTTTAGAGGCCTTGTGACTGCAAAGAAGTCATAGATACGCGTGGAAAATTTAGGATGGAAGCCATGAGCTTATATAGATACATTAATTTTAAGATAGTTTGAGAGAGAGAGAGAGACAGAGAGAGGGGGGAAAGGGTGCATGCATGCATGGTGGTCCGATTAATGAATTAAAGTCAATCTTTAGGTGAGTACGTACTTGGAATTCCTTGTGGTTTGATTCTCATCTTCTGCATAACGTCAATGCTTTGCATACTCAAACATTGAATGAATCGACAGACACGGCGCTTAAGGACATATAGGGTTGTGGATATTTTTGTTGCTGGGGGCAACAGATTTGGTCAGATTATTCTGGAAACATTAGACTTTTAATTTTGTAAGTTTTTCTGTCCGAACTTAGCGGCCAAGTTAAAAAGAAAAATAAAATGTACATGCGATATTACACTTTTAATGTTGTTGATCGAAACAATATTTATTTTAGATTTAAATAGTGTGTCTTATCTTTTTTCAAGTTTTTGGAAACAAATGTAAAAACAATCTAAAAGATCAATGTGTTGGCAGAAGACAATATACCCTTGATGAAATAGAAAGTGGTATTAATGGCACAACACGTACAAGTCATCACGTTAATGGACAAGTCCGCGGCTACCTAGCCAAACGACAATAGTACCTTTTGTCTACTAGCACCATGTTGTAAGAACAATAAAGACTCATTTTCTTACTTTTTGGGTTGGAAGGGTACTCTACTTTAGTACGAGTTTTGTTACTTATCATCCTTACACATTATATATTATATTTTAAAAAAAAAATTTTAACCTTTTATTTTTTTATTCTTTTTAAATTTATTGAATTCTTCAACTTATCATCTATATACCATACATTTGATAAGAGAAAAAATAAAATAAAAAAAATAAAAAATATATAGTATGTGATGTGTAAAGATGATGAATAAAATTTTTCCTTTATTACATGCGTGAACAAAAAAAGGTAAGCTTTAAAGAGTGTAGTTCAGTCAAAACTACCACTACTACAACTAGCACCAGCATATTGCGCCCTCCAAAGACCACCACCAAGGTTGAGGGAGGAGCCCTACCTCTTCCATTCTTCCCCTTCTCACCGCCAATACCCTTCATTCTAGTCAATCCACCCTTTTTTATAACCATTTTCCTACATTTTTTGGTATTTTATTAAAAAATGCTACTTAATCCCTTCAATATTACTGTTTAAAGTTACTGCTTAAATATTTTATTTTATTTTTAATTTTAGTTAGTGATTAAAGAAGTGATTATTAGTATTTTGTATATACTTTTTTAATTTCTTCTTAATGATTAAGGATGTTAAAAAATATTTACAAAAAAATGATAAAAAAAAAAATCAAATTACACATTTGTGCCAGCAGTATGCCAGAAATAAGTAGTGGGAGGGCCGCTAGCACCACCTATTTTATTTTTTACTTTTGTAGAGAACTTTGTACTTTCATCTAGTTCCAATCGACAACGGCCCCCGGCTGCCCTACCCAACACTTGCCCCAGTGACTTCTCTCTCTCTCTGTTTTCAGCAAGGCAATCACTGCCTTCAAATGGTCAAGGTGTAAGCCACACGCATGTGGACCTCATCAGCCCCTTGCTAACCGAAGTTTACACAACCCTTTGATCCCAAACGCCTTACACGCACTTGTCTTACATGATCTACCCAGCTTGGTCGCGTCCCTAACCAGCTGCATGGCATGGCACCCACCATGCACGCATCATCACCCGATCTCCCACTAGAAAAATACGCTACCCCACTCTCTCTCCCCCAAAACATCTCGCCTCTATATAATACGATCAGCAGCCAACCTATGATGTTGCTCGACCTCTCTTTTATTTTTTATTTGTAGGTGCTTAAAGTTAATCTACCATGTCTCTTTGACGTCTAGCGCTAGCTCACTTTCCAGCTTTTGAGATTTCAAGAAGTGATTTTTGTCCACCTACTCTATCCAACAGTGCAGAGGACGTGGGATTTTCAAACAATGTCTTGACATAGTCAAACACAATGTATACCTTCCCGTTACAGTGTCTTGACATAGTCAAACACAATGTACATCTTCCCGTTACGGATTTTACCTGCACTAGATATTTCAGAGACCGTTAACGCGTTTTCTTTAATAAGTAATTATACTCTTAGGCCACTTAAGTATCCAACACCACACACCAGCTAAGCTGGCTTTTCTTTTATATTTTATTTTTCAGAACGATTCGATTACTCCTTACATTTTCCACATTCTTCCTGAATCTTCCATTCGAATTTCTCCTCCCACATTCTCCCTCTACACTTCCTTCTCTGCTCTCCCCCTCCCTGCCGAAGCCCATCCAAATAACACATGGACCTTTTTCTTGCTTGACTTAAGATGCCAAAAACAAGCAATAGTTACAAATGAAAAACAACGATTTCCTTTCATTGTTGTGCAGGGTTTCTCATAACAGTTGATCCTTTAAAGAAGTTTTTATTCCCATTAAAAAAAAAAAAAAGCAGCAAGATGAGAATTTCGCACCATATAGTCACCCAAAGAACACATCTTTCATGAACTACAACCAACTCTTCTTCATCGGACTCTCTCTTTCATTCATTCAAAGATCTAGAGGAAGAGATCAGATATTCTCACCAATGGTGGCTATCTCCAAGGCTTCATTGTTGATGACTCTCATGGTCGCTATTCTCTCATTGGTCGGTACCGCTCAAGCCCAAACAGTTGAAGCCCCGACGCCTAGCCCCACCTCCACTACCCTCTCCACCTCCCCGTTCTTGGGGTGGGCTTTACTCTGCTCTGTCGTGGCTCTTGTCTTCTCTCTCTCTCGAGGCACGTCATTCTCTTTGTGGATTGTTTCATGGCGTGGATGGATCGTATAGGGTGGATTGGGATTTAATGCTTTAGAGTTTGTTGTTTTACATTTTTAGGGATGAGAGTAGCTCTTTTGGAGTTACCTTCAAAGTTTACACCTTTCGGAGAAAATAATCCATACACAGAAGCCCAAAAGAGGGGAAAGCCACAAAACACAGAGAAGCTTCTTTTCTTTTCAATACCATTGAATTGAGATTTACTATGAGCAAAAGTTTACTATGTAAAGTCTACTTATTTCTTTGTTCCCACTACTTCATTGCAAGTGAGAAGCTCTAAGCATAATAAAGATGAAAACTTTACGCTAATAGTTTCAAAGGTGTTCTTTTCTAGGTAAGGCCCAAACTGGTCGATTCTTCCACGTCCTTTCTGGGTAATGAAAACTTGGGGCTCGTTTTCTCTCTTAATGACTAAACTCCGATTTTGGGATGGGGAGAAGGATACGGCAGAGGGAGGGGAGAGAGCAAAGAAATGAGGGAGGGGGGAGAGCAGAGTTGGCAGGGTAGTGGTTTTGGGAAGGGGGAGAGGGATTCACAGAGAGAGGTGGGGTGAAGATGGATTCAATAGGGAGAGGGAAGAGAGAGAGAGAGAGAGAGAGAGAGAGGAAGCTTCATTAGACCAAAAGAAACCAGGTTTGCCACATCACTAGTGTGTAGTGTTTGAGAATAAACCAGCCTAAGAGTAGAATTACTCTTTTATTATTATTATTTCATTATTATTCTTGGACGTCACAAGAGAGGTATGTGATTTCTAAATAACAGAACTCATCTTCCAATTTAATTATTATATTTTCGATTTTTGCTGAATATTACGGTAAGACGTTTAGACTGTCCCTTAATTTCCAGCAATTTATATGTCAGTTAATTATTTATAGCCGCAAAATATAACATCAATTTCCGCTTCTTTTTGCTTACTACATTCATGATATATCTAACCCCACCAATTTATGGCACCATTTCACCACGTACGTGCAAGAACAAAAAGGTAGCATCACACGGAATTGCATCTCATCCATTTTACCAATATGAAAAAGTTGGCGAATAATCAAAAGGAAATTCCACCCCAAGGGGGAATGATACAAACTGCGGTAAGATATGCATTACAGTAGTCGAGAGGTACAACCAAATGGCCATATGTCTCCTTGTCATGTATGTGCAATAATTTACCTCGACTTCTTACGCATTCCCATCCGTGATTTCGCATACCTGGATTTCTTGTTAAGTGAAACCTTGGGAGCCATAAAAAGAGTAAACAAATACTATAAATGAAGTTATTATCAAAGGATACTGTAACCGCATGCCCTCGCCGGCTGGAGATGAGTACAAAATGGTGCCCTGCAGATGATTCATAGCTCCACTTGAACAGGCAGTATCCTTCAGATGGGTGGACAAGCAATGTGATGATTGCAAAAGCACAAAATGTGAATAACAAAAAGTTCACAGCGACAATGCTGATAATAAGATGGGAAGCCCCAAAACCAGAACCAAAACCGCTCAAATTTGAAGCACGAGATACAATGTGAAAGCAATGAAGAAAAATTTACATTGAAAATTTTTCATTAAAGATACATGAATGGCAAAAGGATATTTTGCACCCTCAAACTATATGAGGTTTTGCATTTTGCTCCCCAAACTACAGAACATACACTATGCATCCTCATCCAATTCTGACCGTAGCGGTGGAAGTAAAAACTAGTCAACCTGGATTATTTTTCACACGAATATCTTTACAATGAAGTATTGTGTAGTCAAGAGTATCATAGTTGTAGTTGTTGCAATTGTTGCAATGATTCATGCTACTTTGGTAGGATGGTACCTTTTTTTTACATAGAATCTCTAGAATGAGACTACTTTTATGGGAGAAAAACATTTTGCACTCAAACTATCCGAGGTTTTGCTTTCTGCGACCTAAACTAGCAAATCTGACACCTAGTTTTAATAAGTACAAACATTAATTAATTACACGAAAATTTTAAAATAATGTCATATTCCAACTCGTCACTTTTTGCATACTTTTGAACATGAACAGTAATTTATGAACGTCCAAAATTAAAATCTACACTATAGACATGGGAAAGAGAGCAAGTGATGGAACATTTTCAGACGTTGAACATGCCATCAGCAGTGACCAAATTGATCGAGCAACTGAGATAGCTATTTTTTTCCTCTTAAAAAAATAATCGATGACTTGATTAGAAATCGCAAAAGGCATAGTCCAAGTAGAAAGAAGAATACAAAAGAAAACCCCTAAATAGAAATAGACAAGAAAATCATTAAAATGGCATAACCCCAAACAACAGAGCTACTAGCTACACTCTCGAAAGTGTATCAAGAGTGGGTAACTGCAACATAAATTGTCCCCTCATGATCTAACAAAGCAACCATAAGAGACATCATTTCTAAATGACATGAGTAACAAAAATAACCTTCAATCTCCAACTAATCAAACCATGCATATGGACATAGCCCATGCGAGGTCTGTATATACAAGTATATAATACCAGATAGGTTAATGGCTCCAACCGCCAACTTTTGAAAATTTCCCTCCAATCTCCTTAACTGACTTCAACCACCCACTTTTCAACTTCTCCTTCCCATCTCCACCTCGATCCTTTTTCGACAACTCTCTTACCCTCTCTAGTCATTCAAAATCTCACTATCCTTTTTTATAGCATGCACATACCAAGATGCTAGTATTTAGATGTGTGTGTGTGTGTGTGTGTGAGAGAGAGAGAGAGAGAGAGAGAGGGAGAGAATGCGTCGTTTCATGAAAAGAGTATATGCATCAAACAGTAAATATGCAATATAAGTTTGCAATTTTACAATGAATTAAAAAGAAGATAGCTACTAGTGCGTTTTTGCTCAAAAAACATCTCTGTGCATAGTAGAAATTTACTACATAAACGTAAAAACAAAGGAAAAAATAAAGTTACCATTCTTGCCTTTGTTGAAGAAAATCTACTATAGTTTCCTTGAAATTATAACTGATATCACAAAGGACAGCAAAAAAGTACCTTGAAATCAACAAAGGCAACTGGGGCACCATATGAGTTCTGCATCTTCAATTTTAAAAACCCGGGACATCTGATAGAAACAATGAATAATTAGAAATTTATACCCAAGCTCTATAGACATCACAAATAGAAAATTAATGATAATACAAACTACTACAAACCTTGAAAATACTTGAATTAGCTCTTGCTCTGTACAGGTTGGTCCCAAATTAGCCACAAAAAGTGTTGGACATGAGGTGGCATTTTGTGCATTTTGTGGAACACCAGGCGGCGGAGGGTTATGCTGTTGTAAGAAATACCACCAGAACTCTAAAAATTACAGAATAGTGCAAGTACTAATCATATGCTTTTGAATTTAAAATGAATCCAAATGTTCACAAGTGATATGCTGTATAAAATATATGCAATGACCCCATGGGTAAGTGTTGCTTAGTGATCCATTGCATAGCAACCCACTTCACAACTCTTTTGAAAAGATAATAGGGATGCCTACTTAAGTCGTCTCCAGAATAACTTGATGGACATGGAAATTTTTTCACATGGACCAATGTCTAAAAGCATATTCAGGCATCTTATATATGGATGATAAAATTGTTCAAATATTCAGGCTTGTTTCCCAAAATAAAATCATATTTCACAGAAACTTATGGGCCATTTGCCAGTTAGTTGGCAGTGAACTGTGCCTGGGGAGGAAAGAAGAAACTGCCCCAGGGCTTGGCACTCATGCATTATGTTTTGGCTACAATCATGGATAAATGCGGAAAATCATTTTCCTGCTTCAAAAATTTTT
This sequence comes from Juglans microcarpa x Juglans regia, assembly GCF_004785595.1. Lineage (NCBI taxonomy): Eukaryota > Viridiplantae > Streptophyta > Magnoliopsida > Fagales > Juglandaceae > Juglans > Juglans microcarpa x Juglans regia. Next base: position 16,448,023 of record NC_054597.1, on the reverse strand, counting down.
TTGCTTACGTTTTTCCGTAACTGCCAGTGAGCAATCAGCAATGTCATAAAGAAAGGCCACTTTATTACATAACTATACACACTAATACAGGTGTCAGTGAAGAAACGCTTGTTCAGATCCAGAAACAAAGTATTCAAGAAAAACACAGATTAAAAACAAACTCCAGAAGAAAGTGAAAAATATTTTTCAAAATGAAAGAAAGAGCAGTTTATATTTGATCGATAAAATGAAACAAAGAAGGTTACACTAGCTCACAGAGTACACATAAGACATGAAACAATGCATATATTATTATGTCATCCAAATAGGTAATCCAAGAAAGTTGTAGGAGATGAATATAACTTGAAAATTAAATAAGTTGAAAAGTAACCTTACCAAATTTGCAGCCGTCTCATTTACAGTTCTGCCATCAAAATTTCCAGGACTGAAAGATGAAAGTATATATATTAGATGAGCTAGAAATGATAACTTAAAGGGGGAAAACTATATACCCAACTTCAGGAAACAGGGCTGATTTTCACTAAGCCCTCGAACTCGTCTAGAAGTAATTATGACCAATAAAAAATGTGCTTATTATTGAGCTAGAAGTAATCACTTGGACATAATAGAGATGTGCTTAAGCAGTGCATATGACCTTTGTGCAGATGGATAACCAATCGTGTTGTAAGCAGAATTACCCATTCCAGGCATGTGAATGCTGCCAAGACCTGCTAGTGCCCAAGCGTGCAAAACATGTGCAATGTGAGCTTTTAGAAGTATGTGTCCTCCATGTGACTAAGCAATCAATTTGCACTCCAAGTAAGATGCCAGATAAAACTACAACTAACAAACAAGTATAGAGAGAGATGGCATAAAGTATGCCAGGAAACTGAGATAAGATTTTGCAAAAAAGGAAAAAAGGAAACCTTTAGGAAGTATTCCGTGATCTCAAAGCAATTTTAGTAAATAATCTTTACCAGAATCAGGAGTGCCCCTTGGAAAAGCAGATCCTCTAGCTTTTTTTATCTGAGCCAAATCTTTCATCATCTAATTGTCATTAGTCAACAAATCCACAAAATTCAGTTTTGAAACAGTTAAGCTGTACAATAAAATTATAGTCAAATTAAAGAGAAATCAATGAGTGGTTGACCTGTTCTTGGGCGCTTGGATCTAGAATTAGATTTTGCTAGATCAATATATAGGGTTGAACCCTTCTCAAGATCGAACACCGTGCCCTGCAAACAAGATTATGAATAAAAAAGTATTGAATGTTACCATATCTAAAAACTACAGCACCATAATGCCTTGCCACCCCAATATTTTTCCTATAGCAACAAACTTGCCAAAAGCACAAACAAGATTGAAAAACATACAATTAATCATCTCAACAAGATAGACAACTAAAGACTACTATGACTTCAAACATACAAGAAGCCTACAAGAGAGCTATATAAGGCAAATATTGTCATATATTGTTTACAGCCATAAGGAATAAAGCTTCAGTAATAACTACTGTTCAAAAGATATTGAAGATTGCCCATAGGCGACGTCTCCACAGATCTGCTTTTGGTCAGTTAACTTGCCCCAATGTTGCTATGAAGAAAGCACATTGCCTAATTGTTTTTGGCGCAGCAGCCATAGTTATATTCGCACTTTAATATCAATACCTTTGTGTTAATACGTAGAAATTATCTATACCGTAGTGCTTATGTGTAGGAGGTGTTCCAACAATTCTCTCCAAACACTCTTTCTCACATCCTATGCTAAATCGATTGTTCTATGGCTGGTGATTCTCTAGCATTTTCTGGTCGACATTAGGACTATTGTTTTTTTTTATAAGTGACATTAGGACTATTGTAAGGATGGAATGCTCGAAGGTAGTCCTGATTGAGACAAAGACATTTGAGATTTCAAGGGTAGGAAGTTGAGCATTGCACATCATAGAGAGGATGAAAGGTGACTAAAGAGCTAGAACTCAATACTCCAACAGTGAACTGGGTTGTGCAGACTTTGGATGAATGCTCTCATTCTGAAAGTAATAAGGAATTTATCAGAACATCCAGCCTAGGCAGTACTGCTTACATAGCACAAAGGTCCTTTATTGAATATGGTCGATATCTGACCATAGTACAGTACAGAGGTGGAGGAAGGAGAAGCCTCATCATCATCCTTGAAGAAGGGGATGGTAAAGGTTGGAGGAAGATGGCAACGGAGCTTCGTGTGATATATGGAAGTGCGGGAAAAAATGGTGATAAGGATTAGAGCGGGTTTGTTACTCTCAAACAACAACTATGCACAAAAGCTCCAAGTGGAGGAGTTGCCCCCAAATCATACACTGATGCAGTCACTTGTTCAGCACCAGCCATTAGAGGAGTTGACAGGAAAACAGAGGAGATGAGAAGTGTAGAGTAGCCAAACCAGGGAACGAAGGGCAGTATGAGTATTTTGAAGGAGATAGAAGCTAACATTAAGAAAATAGTAGAGAGACAATGGCTGCTGCACTGAAAGCCAGAGGTACTTGCACAGGAAGGATGGAGGCCCTCTGTTCAAGGGGCGAGATGCAGAAACAGTTTCTAATCTAAGTATCAGAGATGAACTATTTGAACTGAGGGAGCGACTTGGTGTTTTAATCCACAAAATAAACCAGAATATGGGCCTGGGCTCGAGACAGGGAAGACAAGCCCGTTATGCTAGGTCCAAGGGGGCTTAGGACAGTAGGTTGGGCACAGAAGAAAGGTGGGCTACATGTGCCGAGAAAGGGAAAATGAAGATTAAGGACCCAACAGGCCATCCGATCCAGCAATGGCGGATTAAAATGCCGGGTCACCTGCCCTTCGAAATTGGGTCTACATCTGGAGCTACAACCACACCGTCGGAGAGGACGTCACTCCGGTCGGGGACATCACAAACAAGGTCAACCAAGGAAGGCGAATCGGTGGTCGACATCCAGGCAGCCATGGTGGCAACGCCCGTGACAAGAACAACAGTTACGGATATCGTTTCTGAAGCAGAAAAGTCCGTCCGACCACCCTGATCTCATCACAGACAGTACCGATCATGGAAATCAAAAGGATAAGGAGCCCGAGTTTTGTTCAATGAGTGGAGTGGAACTGTGAAGAGTGTATTATGAGGGAGGAAGAAATTTCAGACCACGTGTTGGTAGTGGTTGACTCGGCTAGGGCTCAGGGAGAGTATTTGAAGATGGTACATCATGACACAGACCAGTTGGGGGAGGCACAAGCAAGTCCTCTGGTCAATGCAATTGCGCACTGGGAAGAACCTGCTCCACTAGTTTCTATCCACCCAAGCAACAGCAGCAACAACATTCAGGCCTCAGATTGGGTATTTCACAAGGCAAAGGAGATCCAAGGTTGTGTGGAAATCTTGTGTGAAGACTTTGCGGACCAATTCATGGCTCTCCTTGCAGCAATTGACGCTGGACAGTCTCATCTTAGATTGCCTAGGGAGCTCAATTCTTCTAAGAAAAAGCTAGAAAATTAAAAAGGCTTGATTGGACAGTCAATGATGAAGTAAGTGAGAGGAGCTCTAACCGTAGAAGACTGAAGGGAAGGGCAATGGAGGTTGTTTTATGAATCTAAAAATTGTTTCATAGAATGTAAGGGGGCTGAATGAGAAGAGAAAGCGCCTCAAAATTAGAAACATGCTCCATAAATGGAGAGTGTACATCGTATGTTTGCAAGAAACGAAATTGGAATTTATTCCCCTTTGCATTATAAGGAGTTTGTGGGGTTGTCATCATGTCGGGTGGCATTACTTACCATCCCAAGGGGCCTTGGGTGGCATCTTAGTGATGTGGGATAAAAGGGTGGTGGCAATGATGGGGAATGTTTAGGGGATTTTATGGTGGCTTGTCCATTTAAGAATGTTGTAGACGGATTTCGGTGGGCTTTTGCTAGAGTTTATGGCCCAAATATAGATCATACTAGAAGTCTATTATGAGATGAGTTGGCAGAACTAAGTAGCATATGAGACTTACCTTAGTGTATTGGTGGTGATTTCAATATCACTTGCTTCCCGAGTGAAAGATCGGGGGTGGCTCCAATCTTAACCCAGCTATGGTGGATTTCTGTACTTTTACTTTTGAACACGATTAACTGGACATTCCTCTTGCAGATGGCTCTTTCACTTGGTCTAGAAACCGAGAACTCCCATCTTGGTCAAGGATCGATAGATATCCAGTATCACCGAAATGGGAAGCACACTATCCTGATCTCATTCAAAAACGACTACGTAGGTTGTGTTCAGGTCACTTTCCTATCCTCCTTGATTGTGGAGGTCTCCGCGAAGGCCCAAGGTACTTCAAGTTTGAGAAAATGTGGCTCAAGTCAGAAGGATTTCTAAACAAAGCTGCAGATATGTTTTTGCTGATGGGTCAAAGAAGGAAAACCAAAAGAAGAATGAGAACATCAACTTGGAGGTGAATCATAAAGACCCAAGTACATCCACGGCGGTGAGGCAATCATATGCGGCAGCTTTCATAGTGAGGGGAATGATGTTAGTCATTTGCAGATCACACCTCAGAACCAGCTTGTCGCGATGCAACCCAACTTGTCGAATTGAAGGCAGCGATAGCTTTTTTGTATACGAAAATAGACCTGCTTTCAACTGGAGGCAACAAGGTTGTAAGGAACAAGACTAAGATAGGCCGAATCCTTTAAACTCAGATAAAGGAAAACGGAAAATCGGATTCGGCCCCTATTCTTATAACCAAATCCAGAAGTGTATGACGGGTCAAAAGGAAGTATGGGTTATTTGAAGTGGGTTCTATGTCGGGTATCGGTGTAGAGACATCTGTAATAGAATGTCATTCGCCTCATGTGACTTATGTACCCGAAGAAACTATGGCTCCCTCGTCGAAGTTGAAGGAAAATGGTGTCATACCATTGGTGAAGGGATCCGCTGAAGTTGCACATAAAGGGTCACCAAAGGTGAAGGGACTTGATGTCATACCATTGGAGAGAACCAATGGAGTTGCTGAGGAGGTATGAGATTTGAATATGGATTTGGCGTTGGTGCCTTGCGTAAAGGAATGCCTAGAGTCGGGAGTGCAGCTGGATACTGTAGTTGGGGATATTGTGGCTCCCTTGGTCTCCTTACTCCAATAGCAGATTGGATTCTGCCCAAAGTTAACGAAATTCAGCAGTTCGTGGGAATTTCACATGGAGGATGTGAAGACCAATTTAAAAACTAAAAACTGCGATCGAGGCAAGCCACGCGCTTGAAACCAAAATCAAGTTTCAAGAAAAGTAGGAAGTTACAGCGTCTTTTTTCGGCAATCAACTACGACGCTAAGGGTGGAAGCTCAACTAGAGGGAAGTCTAAAGGGAGGAGCATTGTGAAGACGGGAAACAAGAGGTTCGGATGGGGTTTTTGGGCAGAGTTTTAATTCTACGAAAAGCAAGGGGTTTGGGTCGGGCTTGGTGTATTTTTGGATTGTTTTTTCACTGGCTTTTTGGATTATTAGGGGTTTTCTATTATGGGCAATGTGTTCTCTTGTATACATCAGTGTACTTGGTTACTTCTTTTGAATATATATATAATATTTTTACTTATAAAAAAAAAAGAAAAAGTATTTGGAAGAAAAAAGTGCGCCTAAAGGCAACGCTTTTTTGTAATGGACAGCTTGGGGAAGATCCTCACTCTAGACAATCTAAGGAACGTCAAATCATAGTCTTGGATTGATGTTGTATGTGTAAAAAGAGTGTAGAGTCGATTGACCATCTACTACATCATTGTGAGATTGCCAGGACATTATGGAATGATGTTTTTGCTCGGGTGGTATTAGCTTGGGTGATGTCGAGACGGATAGTGGAACCTCCTAGCTTCTTGGAAAGCCATTCAGGGTAACTCTCAAATTGCCTCTATTTGGAAGATGGTTCCAATATGTTTATGGTGGTGTATTTGGAGGAAGAGGAACGAAAGAAGTTTTGAAGATCAAGCACGGTCAACGGAAAGAGCTTAGAAGTCTATTTTTCAATACTTTACTCCATTAGTCGATTGTAATTGATTTTAATGGCTTGTCATTTCATGAATTCCTTGTATCCCTAAACTAAGCACGCATAGGCATTGCTTTTGTATATGTCCCGTATACTTGGGCTTTTGCCTTTTTTTTTTTTATCAATAAAATCTTGTTTATTGCTATAAAAAAAAAAAAAAAAGAGTATGACCCACTCGCATGAAATCTCTCAGCCAAAGGTTCGAGCTTCTCATTCCTCCCTTTGGAAATCTATTGGTAGATTTCTACCTCTCATCTTACCTGAAGAACCTAGAAGATCAGAGAGGGGATTATTAATCTGTGCGCCGAAAATTGATGTGGAGATGGCTCTCTTATGCACAAAGGTTGTACAGTTACTCATCGTCACCTTTTGCTCAAAGATCTTATAGTGGGCTCTAGCTGAAGTTTCTCTATGATAAAGACTGCGGGTCCTGCTTTAGCGCAAGAAATTTCCAAATTTTCAGTCATCTTCAAGGCCTGGCATTGATCAGAGAATTTGGAACACTACAGATGGGACTTTTTATGTGAAATTTGCATGGCAGATTATACAATTGGCACACCCAGATTTTCATTTGGCAAAAGTTCTATGGATTGAATCCATTAGTTCCCAAAAAATCTCTGTTTATGGTTGGATGTGTTGATGCTGTGCCAGTTGATTCAGCTGTTAAGATTTGTGGTATTCCTTTAGCTTCAAAGTGTTGCTGCTGCAAGAGTAATGCAAGTATTGAGACAATCCCCCTTCATCATTTGATGAAGGGGGAATTAGACTCAGTTGTATGGAGAGACACTATGCTGCCCTTTTTGTTATTTCCATCTTCACTGGAATTTCATTGGAAGGAAGGTTATCAAGATGGTGGATGACTAATCACAGGAAAGATAAAATTTCTCCACTTGCTTCCAGAACTCCCTTACTCATTAAACGGGAAATATTGTTATCTAGGAATGAGCACTGCTCTAATGAAAAGAAGCCAGTATTTTCTGCAGTTATTCATAAGATTACAAGCTGGCTTTTCTAAATTAATGCATTTGTTAAGCATCACAGCTTAGGAGATTTAGTTCAAAATTTTCCTTGAGGACTTTGGGCTTAAATTCCATTCAGGTTAGATGTAAAGACCTGTTTTAGTTTGCTGGATGCCTCCTTCACATGCGATGCTCAAATTCAACATTGATGGTTCGGCCTTTGGGAATCCTGGTATGGCAGGTTGTGGGGGTATTCTTCATTCTAACAATGGTGCTTTTATTTTTGGCTTTCTCTTCCATTTTGGGGTTGGCACTAACACTTCACAGAGTTGATGCTTTGAAACAAGGGTTGTTATATTGCATACAAATAGGATTTCCTGATTACTTGATGTGTTATAGTCCATTGGTTCCTGCATTCAGCTTCCCCTCCATGGCAGTATTATAGCTTATGGACGATATTCTTTCATTTCAACAAGGGTTGCCATTTTCTATTCAACAAACATACAGGGAAGGTAATCTTGTAGCAGATCATTTCGCCAAATCACGGGCTGCAGGGATTTCAGATGCTTATTTTCTTACTTCTCAGTTACCTAAAATGGCTTTGGGGGAATTACAAATGCATGCTACTAAATTACAAAGATTTAATTTTTTTCTTTTCGATAAGTACAAAGATTTAATTTTTTTTTTTTATAAGTAAAACAATTTTATTAAGTAATGATAGGCATAGCCCAAGTACACAAGAAGATATACAAAGGTACACTCTAATCTATCTGGAATCAATAGAGACAAGGAAGTCATGCAAATCGAGGCCATTAAAGTCTATAGCTATGGCCCATGCACATAAGGTTTAAATACCTACATAGATAGTGAACTTTATTTTTTCTCTATCTTTAGAGTTAATGGTTTAGCTTTGTAGTCATTTCGTATAGTTGTATTGTTTCAATGTATTTTGCAGGTTGTATAGTTGGTTATATAGGATCCGTGTTTCTTGTCTTTTACATAAAGTTTGTCTTGTAACCACGACATTCATCTGCCATAAGTGAAGGCTTCTAATAAAATTGGGGTATAGTCCTCTTCATTAAAGATATATAATATTGTATTAATGTTTTGAACATCCACATTGGGTTCCGAGTGTTTCTTCACTTAAATGTAATATAAATTTTGCATAATCTTTAATATGCATTTGTAACCCTAAAATATCAGGACAGCATTACATCATACAAAGAAATCAAATGATGATATAACATAATGATCCACTTTGTATGCCAATTTCCAACTACTAAATGGACAAGTCAATGTGGTGTGATAGTCTTACATTCAGTCCATGCATAGCCACAACTGCAGACTGCTGATCTGAGAATACGGCAAAAGCAAATGGCTGTCACATCCCAAAATCATGTCAGAACATGACATGAGGAGTCCGATACAATTAAGAAACAGATAAGCATGACTTGAAGAGATTAATGAAACATCCACATCTTCAATTATTTTTAATAAGTTGAAACAACCATGACATGGATAGATGAGGTGAAAAATGATGTTCCATGAGCACAACAGCTAGCAATTATTTTGATGACAAGCTACCCTCTGAACATTGGTAGTCAACTCTCACCTAACCAAAGAAACAGTCAAAAGAGAGAAGTCACTTGAAAAGCTTACTCAATTATTATCACATTAACCATACTTTATATTATCTGCCAACTTAGGTTCTGAATTTCTTATGTTGAAGCAGATTCTCATCTTAACTATTTCTAAGGTGATATTGCTCTGATTATATATATATATATATATAAGATGAATTTTATTAATGATCAAGAAATGTAAGAGAGGCATAATCGAAGTACACGGTGGGTATATAACAAATTCACCTATTGAGAAAAAGAGAGAGAGAAAAGAGCAAGAAAGTCCTAGAAAGTAAATCTCGATAGACCAAAAAAGAGAGCCTTGAGGTCTTCAATGTTTCTTGCTATGCATTCGAATTTGGTCCTTAATGTTCCTCCATATGCACCAGATCAAGCAACTCGGAATCATCCTCCACAAGGTCTCACCATGCTGGGTCACAAATCGCCCCATGTAGCATGCAAAGAGATCTATCATATACCACCCTTCTAAGCATTATCCAACAAGCTAGAACAAGTTGAGAACAACTCATGTGCTAGCTACATCACAATGCAATAAAACATATTCAGAGACTCCCATCTTGCTTACACACACACCACATTCTACCACCATGACTTGTTGCTTCCTTTTTTATAAGTATGATGTGTCGCTTCCTTTGCTTGTTATCATAGTTATGGAGGCACTCAGCAGGATGTTATTAATGTCTACTGAAGGGGATTTATTTCAGGTTTTTCTGTGAGGAATATAAATGTTGGGGGGCTTCACCTAAATCATCTTCGATGTGCAAATGAAACAATGGTGTTCTGTGAGGCAAATCCACATTACCTTTGGGGCTTGTGAGCTATATTCTTATGTCTTTGAAGCTGTCTTGGGATTGAAGATTAATTTGGCTAAATCGGGTTAGTTCCGGTGGGCCATGTTGAAAGTATGGAGAGATTGGCGGATACTTTGGAGATCAGGGCATCTTTCTTACCCATGAAGTATCTTGCCCTTCCCTTGGCAGTTACGTTCAAAGCAAAGACAATTTGGGATGAAGTTTTTGAGAAGATTGAGCGTCAGCTGGCTGACTGGAAGAGGATGTATCTATCCAATGGAGGCAGGATTACATTGATAAAAGTACTTTGACGAATTTGCCTACATATTGCATATCTTTCCCTCCACTTCAGAGCAGAATTTCCTTTGGGGAGGTTCAGGGGAAGTGGCAAAACATCATTTAGTGAGCTAGGCCAAGATTTGCTCTCCGATTACTGAGGGTGGTTTGGGGTTTCAGACCATGCTCATGTTTAACCATCCATTATTGAAAAAAGTGTCTTTGGCACTGCCAGAACGAGAGAGAGTGGTGGAGAGTAGTAGTGGATTATAAATGGATGCATGTGGAGTGGGCGGTGTTCAAATATGGTCCACAAGGACCCCATGAGGTTAGACTATGGAATAATATAAGGAAAAAATGAGGGAAGCTTGCCCACAAGACTTGAGGTGGAGATGGCTCCAGGATCAAATTTTCCCAACAACATCTGCTCGCTCTAAGGAGGCTTCAATAGCAGATAATTTGTAGTAGTGACTCTCTTCAACGGAATATAAGCTTCATCAGAGCAGCTCAAGATAAGAAGCTGGATGCATTTAGCAAGTATTTTAATTTGTTGTATTCCACTAGATTAAGAAGCAAAAGTGAAGACACAATTCACTGGGTCCTGTCCAAAAATGGGATGTTTAGCGTTCAATAGGAAAGATTATTACCACGGAAAATTTAAAGACATATGGTGATAATCAATTGTTGTATGAGTAAGAGAAGTGCGGAGTCAGTTGCTAATCTTTTACTTCATTACAAAACTGTAAGTGTCATGTGGAGTGGAGTAACTTTTTAAGTTGGATTGGTTTAGCTTGGGTCATGCCCAACAGAGTTGTAGATCAATTTTCTTCTTGGAGAGGATTAGGGGGCAGCCAACAAATTGCAGATGTGTGGAAGGCGGTTCCCACTTGCCTTGGCGCATTTGGAAGAAAAGGAATTGAGGACTAAGAAAGGACGATGCAGGAGCTCATAAAATTATTTTATCAATACTCTTCTATCTTGGACTGCTTCCATAGACTTTAATGGCCTAGACTACATGATTTTATGGCATCATTAGCCTCTTAGCGAGGCATTTCTTTTGTATACTTCCCACTTGTCTAAATTTCGCCTTTGCGCTTATTAATAAATAATTATTACTTATAAAAAAATCCCAAATGAAGGGTCTTACCAAGTGCAGCCATCCAAGCAGAGGACTTCACTTGAAGCACTAGTGCTTCATTTTTTTTTTAAGTAAAAAATTTTATATATCAAAAGGAGAAACCAAGTACACTGAATGTATACAAAAAAACACCTTGCCCAAAATGACCCAAAAAGCCCGTGGAAAAAAACCCAAAATACACCAGACCCGATCCCAGCCCCTTGTTTCCCATAGAACTAAAACTCTACCTAAACACCCAACCCCAACCCCTTCCCCTTGATTCCCGTCTTCACTAGTGCTTCAAAAATGGACTTCACTCGAGACACCCCTCTTCAATATGCTCCAACGCATCTTGTATTCCCCACGCAATCTTAATTGGAGAGAATACAACCTAACATAAATAAGGTGAAGTAATAAAACCACAATCCTAAGCTGCTTGAATAGACTCTACTTCCCATTGAGGAATTGAAAGTTTAAATAAATGGAAAAGAAAGAATAAATTAAGATTACATGGAATGAAATGGAAAGGATTAGAGCATTAACATTCTAATGTGGGAGAAGTGGATGGGGTCTTGTGGGCTGTTAAAGCTCAATTGACAGGAGTTATGGAGTATGTGAGAGATCTTATAATTAATGGGGATAAGGGGTTGGACCTGGTCATGGGTTTGGGTGGTGGGTTGAAATTGGACACCCCCCCCGGGGCGCGGGGGGGGGGGGGGGGGGGGGGGGGGGGGTGGGGGCTCAACTGCGCCGGCAAAGGGCACTTCAACACCATCACAGATAGGGTCGTCGGACACCAGCATAACTGTTCACACCGGTTTGCCGTCTGACTACCCTCATTCACCAATTGCAATTGGAGTTGGTACATTTTTCCAAGGTTCACTTTCAGTTGAAGATGGGGTCCTTCCAGGGTTTTGAGTACTTTGGAAGAAGCAAACGAGCTTCTTTCAGAAGATGAAAATGGGGTAACAAAAATTAGTGCTTCTCCTACCTATTCTATGCCCCCTGAGGCAGTAGTAGGGTCTGACAAAGTGGCACAGAAAGGGTCGTCGAGGGGTGGAGCACCTCAACAATATAGTTGTTGAGGAGGTTCGGGATTTGAATGAAGGATACTAAGGGGAGGAAATTACAGGTTTATCATTGGTGTTGTGAGGAGGAACGTCTAGGGTCGGGAGAAACAATTGGGAACTGTGTCTGGGGATAATGTTGTTCCCCTAGTTTCTCTTCCTCCGACAAACAATATAGCGGATTCACCATCAGATTGAGTTTTGCATAAGGTTAACGAAATTCAGCTGAGGCTTTCATATGGAGGATGTGAAGACTAATTTAAAGCACTACTCACTTCGATAGAGGCGGGCCACTTGCTTGAAACCAAATCAAGTTTTAAAAAAAGCAGGGAGTTAAAACGTCTTTCTTGGACAATCAACTATGACGCTAAGGGAGGTAACCCAAGTCAAGAGAAGACGAAAGGGAGGGCATTATGAAGACGTCCTTGTAGAGGGAGTTTTGGGTGGAGTATTAGGCTCGGTTTGGATACACAAATCTATCTCATTTCATCTCATCTCATTTCATCATTACAACTTTCCCAAACTCACACAAAATATAATAAGCAATTTAACCTTTTCAAATCTCAAAACAATAATAATATTAAAAATTTTATTATAACAATATTTTATTCAATTTTTAACAAAATATCATATCTCATCTCATCTGAACAGCATAACCAAACGAGGCCTTAGTCTTACGAGAGACGGGAGTTGGGGAGGTGTGTTCTATTCCAATTTGGGCTTGATGTATTTTGGATAGATTTCAAATTTTCATGGGCTTTTTGGGTCATTTGGGGCTAGCTAGTATAGGCTAAGTGTTTTCTTGTATACGTCCAGCATACTTGGTTACTCCTATTGATATATATAATATTTTTACTTAAAAAAAAAACATTCTAATGTGTTTGGGAGCTTATAAAGGAAAGGAATGGAAAGGAGAGGAATATGTAATTTTATATTTTTATTTACATTCGCTCTCATTCGATAGGGTTCATTTTTATTTTTATTTTTTGATAAGTAGGACAAAGTTTGTTAATAAGAAAGGGTATTATCCTAGAATACATGAAGTATATATTAACTTACTCAGCCAACAAAGTGGGAAAGAGCTATAAAGTCCTAAAAACTAGGAATAAAAAAGTGAACATCATAATGGGTTTCTTTCCACTAATACAAAGTGTTTAAAACATAATACTTTAACTCCGACACCGATCTTTTGCTACCCTCAAATTTACAACGGTTTCTTTCTCTCCATATGCACCATAGCACGCACAATAGGACCATCCTGCACAATGAAACATACAAATGGCGACCAAACTGTCCATTCCAACATGTTAACAACTTCACCACCTTTAAAGGCAATTGCCACATAATCCCAAAGAGATTGAAGAACATGCGACATAAAATGTTCACAACCTCACAATGTTTTTTTTAATAAGTAATTAAGAAGTTTTATTAAGGCAAGTAAATAGGTATAGCCCAAAGTACACAGGGAGTATACAAACGGAAACACCTAAATACAAGCTAGAAACTAGGAACTAGGAAAAGATAAAAGAAGATTACCCCCATTCAATACATGAACATTTGCCCAAAGACATAGAGTTCGAAAGAAAAACTCTCTAAATTCTCCCAACGAACGTTCTCTTGGGAACAAGATCTCATCCCTCCCTATCATATATCTAGGCCTTCTCTTGGGCGCTCCTTATAAATCTTCATCGATTTGGGATGGAGTGATCGAGAAAATAGAGAGAAGATTGGCTGGTTGGAAAATGATTTATTTGTCCAAAGGGGGAAGAATTACTCTGATTAAAAGTATATTCTCTAATCTTCCTTTTTCTTTCCCTTTTTCCTTTATCCATTGGGGTGGCTTGTAGAATTGAAAGAATCTTCCGTAATTTTTTGTGGGGCGGTCTTGGGGAAGATAGAATGTTCCATTTAGTATGTTGGGATAAAGTTTGTTCAACGGATGCTTGTGGAGGAATGGGGATTTGCAATTTGAGGCGTTTTAACAAAGCTCTTCTTGGAAAATGGCTTTGGAGGTATCATTTAGAGAGGGATGCATTGTGGAGAAATATTATTGATGCTAAATACGGGAGGGCTTCGGGGGAGTTGGTGTTCTAACAAAGTAAGGAGTGTGTATGGTATGGGTTTGTGGAAATATATTCGGAATGGCTGGGGGGAATTTCTCAACCATGTTTCATTTAAGGCGGGTGGAGGAGATAGGATTCAGTTTTGACATGATCTTTGGTGTGGGGACTTGGCTCTTAAGAATGCTTTCCCTTCCCTCTTTAGGATTGCAAGGGACAAAGAAGCTACAATGGCTGATACCTCTTTGATTTCTTCTGCAAGAGCTTTTTAAAATTCCACGGCTTGGCCAAGTTAGTACCTCGCCAGGCCTTTTTTTTTTCTTGTTCCAATGGAATGTGAGGTTTATTAGAGATGTTCAGGATTGGGAAGTGCCCGTTGTTTCAGTTTTTTTCAGTAGGTTGTATAATATGAAAATTGTGCAGAGAATGGAGGACAGATTGCTATGAAAACATACTGAAAATTCCATTTTTACTGTCAGCTCTTATTATAAAACGCTAACTTGGCATTGTGTCAACCAATTCCCTTGGAAGTGTATTTGGAGATCCAAGTTGCCCAGTAAAGTTGCTTTTTTCTGCCGGTTGGTGTCCCTTGGAAAGATATTGACAATGGATAATTTGAGAAAGCGCGGTAAATCTGTTTAGACTGGTACTATTTGTGTAAAAAAGATGGTGAATCAAATGATCATTTGTTTTTGCATTGTGAGGTGGCCAAGATTTTTTGGGACGAGATTTTCAACAGGTCGGGTATTGCTTGGGTGATGCCTAAGAGGGTGGTGGATCTCTTGGCTTGTTGGAAAGCATTTATGGTAGTCACTGCATTGCTGATATTTGGAATATGATACATTTATGTTTGATGTGGTGCCTATGGCTGGAAAGGAATGGGAAGTGTTAAAGTAGTTGATCCCTGGTCTCCTCATTTCTTCTACACATGCAGCACCGGTTGACCACTATCATATCCAGGGTAAGGATTTTCCTTAGAGCCACTGTCCACGTGAAGAAAGCCACCCTTGGAGGGCCTTATTTATCCAAATAAGCTCCCATGGGAAAGGTTCCTTGGCGTGATTACATAGCATCTTATAGAAAGACCACTTCAAAAACACCTCTTAGCTGGGGTCAAAAGTAACATATCAACACTTTTTGATCCACCATACATGCGTACAATTTGTCATAGAATGATGAATCATACCAAGGATAATAAATTTCAGCCACATATGACTCCTTCATGCAAGTGATTCTATAAAGAATTGGGAAAATACTTCTCAAGGATTGATCCCCACACCAAACATCATGCCAAAAGCATATCTTAGAGCCATCCCCCACCATGAATTACTCTGGTTGATGATAGGAATGAGATGTTTTGCAGAGGGAATGTAAAAGTTTGATTCACTCCCCCCTATTCTTTTCATCTTTCCAAAAATCCACCATTCCATTCCTTTCCTTTCCCCTTGCACTTCCTCTCTCCCAGATGAACTGTTAACCTTATTTTCAATGGCTCATACTCAACAATGAAGGAATGAGCTTCTCAAGCTAGAAAATAAGCAACACTAAAATTCATTAGATGCAGCTTGTAATAGCAAAAGCATAAGTTTTTCATGATCATTATTTGTTCAACATTGTAATGCGCAATGTCAATCTTCTTTCTTAGCTTATTGCAAACCAACTGATCCAAGTTTTCTTGCATGGAAGCAGCAAGAAAACTACACGCCCATCAGCCTAAGCTGCATTATCAGATTTGTGACAAGTAACTCTCAAAGTGCCCAGTAGGCCAGCTAAGAAAATAAACCCTCAGAAATACAAGTTTACTCACTCCCATAGCAACCCAATAATGCACTCATTAAGCTGAGACAACACAGCTCCATTCATTGAATACCTTCAACTTAGCTTCTGATAGACCCCCAAAGCTCCCGGAATCGTGTTGACATGGAGAATAGCAGTTATTATGTAATGGAGAGCAGTTACTTGCAAGTTTCAGATCATGGGCAGTAGTTATTAAGTAGACCAGCAATTGTTATGTAACTATTAAATCTGTGTGATCATTTATGTACATGGCAACTAGATAAGTTTTGTAGTGGTGTAAGTGGCGGTTCTGTAGGATTGTAGTATAAGTTACCAGGATGTTTAGAAATCTAAACTGTTCCTACCGTGGTTTCCACCGCGCCCCAAGTGGAGAATTATCTCTTTTCTATCTTTTTATTCCATCCATATTCATTTCATACCGGGACCTATCAGTCAGATCCTCCCCCCCCCCCCCCCCAACCAATCTTTAGGTTATGAAAATTTGACACAAGCCATTCACCAAATTAGCAAAATATGTGATGCATTAAACTCATGCATAGAAACGAGAATTAACTTGAAAATCACATTACAAAAAAGAAAAAAAAAAAGATGTGCGGCTAAATCAAATACCTGTGACGTTTCGGTCGGGGTCCGAAGATGCGAAGACTCATAACCCGGGAACTCCCGAAACAGATTGTAGATTTCGCGGGCCTTCACATCCTCCGGGAGCCCAGCGACGAAAAGGGTTCTGACCTCGTCGTACGAAGCCTGAAGGACAAGAGGAGGCGCGTAGGAACCGTAAGGTGGCTGCGGGTGAGTGAGATATGGCTGAGCCAGGTGGTGGTGATGTAGCGGTGGCGCCTCCGCCGTATGAGAATGTATCGGTGGCGCGCCAAGTTGAGTAGGAGGAGCCGGTGGCGGTGGTTGATAGTAGGGGTAGTGGGGATGTTGGTAGTAGGCGGCCATTTCGTCCATTTTGGGAGCTTGGGACGCGATTGGAAGATCGTGCCCTAGATTTTGTTGGTCTATTACCCTATCATCTACCGATCTATTATTCTATCTATGGCGAAAAAGGGTAATTTTTTTGGTATAAATTACAATCAACATATCCTAAAATGTTTAAAAATAAGATGAAATGAGAATTTTATAAATAATAATATGATAATTTATAAATAATAATAAGATAGTTTGAGATAGGTTATGTTTGAGTAGAGAGGTGATTTTAGATAATCTGTAAATAGTAATGAAAAAGTAATAAAAAACTAATTATAAAATATTGAATAATAGTAAATAATAGTAAAAGCTAATAAAAAATAATGATAAAATATTAAATAGTAATACAATGATCTCACTGTCCAAACACAACCCATGTTTGGTGATACGGGGTTTTGGAAAATGAGAAAAAAAAAAGTTAAATAAAAAATATTATAAAATTAAAATATTATTAGAATATAATTTTTTAATATAATTTGTATTTTGAGATTTAAAAAAGTTGAATTATTTTTTGTTTAAAAGTTTAGAAAAATTGTAATAATTAATTTAAAAAATTGTAATAATTAATTTGAAAGTGTTTGTATTTGAGTAATATTTGAGAAAGAAATAAGATGAAATTAGATGAAATGAAAACTATTTCCAAACATCCCCGTATGCTCTATATTTTCTAATAAGGGAATGGTACACCAAGAAATTTTTACAACTATTTTACTAGTTAGGTTAATGTCTCATTTGGATGTTGAGATGAGTTGAGATAAGAAATATTTGAATAGTAGTGAAATGGGTTGTGAATAGTAGTGAAATGGTTTGTAGTAATATATTTTATAGAATTTTAGAAAATGAGAGGAAAAAATAGAATAAAAATAGTATAAAGTTAAAATATTATTATAATATTATTTTTGTTTTAAAATTTGAAAAAGTTAAATTATTTTTTGTATTTTGTATGAAAGTTTGAGAAAGTTGTAATCATTAGGTAATTATTAGATGAAAAAGTTAAAAATTTAAAATTGAAAAATGTTTATTTTTTAATGGTATTTGGATATTGGGATGAGATGAGATGGGTTGAGACCATCTCAAAATTCAAACGGGGCCTTAGACTATTTATTTGGGTCGATTTTTTCTTTATTCCATAAAAAATCTAGACTCATACGAGTAGCTACCCAATTTCTACCAGGTCGATAATTGGATTCCCTACCTACCCGTCCCATACATGTAGGCGGGTACAGATAGAGAATGTAGATACTAGATTTTAAGGCTAAAAAAATTGAAAAACCGGTGAATCAGACCGACCGCACCAAATCAGTGTGGTCAGTTCAATATAAAACCAGTTCCAATTTTGCAAAACTGGTTCAAAATCAATCTGGTTTTGGTTTTGCTTTTTTATAACACCGGACCAAACCGGTTCATATATGTATATATTTTTTCTGTTTTTTAAATTATATAGAAACTATTTTTATATTATATATAATTTTTTCTAAGTTATATTATAAATATTATATGTTAAATTGCTAATTAATATAACATTAAATTTTAAAATCTTATTATTCATGTCTAACAATCTAATAACATAAAATTTATATAACAAATCTTAATATAAGTAATAACATTTGATACAACATATAAATTTTAAATTTAGAACATAAAATATTAAAATTAATATAATATAAAATTTTAATCTTAAACATGATCATTAATTTTAAGTTTTTCAAATAAACCTACTTTTGATATAAATATATATATCAAGGATAAAAACATTTTATAGCATAATGAATTATAATATAAATCCTTTTTTATAAATAAATTTCTACACATTTGATCATATGTACTCATATAAAATGTGTATAGTATAACTTATATAAACTGTAGGAAACTTTAATATTATACTAGTATGCACTAATTATTATAAAATAATATACCTATATTATAATATAAATAGATTAATAGTTTTAGTATATATAACCATCATATTATCACTAATATATATAATCAAATATAGAAATAAGTTAGGCACTAGTATAATAATATGGACTTAGACACAATAGTATGGAAATAAATTAAACACCACTATACTACTTACTAGTAGTCTAATATAGAAATAAGTGTAGTATAATATGTTGATCTCACTAATTATACTATACTAAGTTAATATCACTAATAGTAATAACTAATAAGTTAATCTCACTAATAAGTTAGATATTAATATAATTAGACAATAATAAATTAGTAATTACTAATTGTTAAGGTCGTGTTTCATACGCCTTTGGGCCAGGTTTCAACAACTCAGGTTTTCAAAACTATGCCTGTGAAAATAGAGAAGAAGATAATTGGGAGAGGGTGGCCTTGAGATCGAGAAGTATCCGATGCTAAAGTCAGTAAAATCTTTTGGAAGATTGTAAATAAGTAAAAGAGTCTAGGGATCAGAGAGAGTTTCTCGTACCTAAGATTTGTTAATTTATATCAGGAGTCTGTGGAGGGACAGATTGTGTTTGCCCCCATAGAGTCTGTGTCCTTTTACTATTCCTTCTGTCAGAGTCCTTTAATGTGGTGTGCCTTTGCAATGGCGTCATTGATGTGGCTTGTAGCTAGGGTATAACACCTTACTCCTTCCTTCTTACGTACGCTTCTCTCTTTCTGACATACGTTCTCTTTTTATGACGTAAGCAAATCCCGAGGGCAGAGATTATGTGATCTATCTGCCCCTTCTATCTAGCGACTGCGAGCCTCTTCATGCGTATCGAACCACGATGACGTGTCTCTCAAGATATTAGGTGACTTATGAGGCACGCCCAATGTTTTTAATGTACTGAAAATATTTATAAGGAGTATTTTCAGTGTTATTGAACTAAGCTTGATTTTAAATACAACAATTATAATATTCTTGAAGAGTTCAAAAAATATTATAATTGATGGAAATCATTTCAATATTAATTATTAAAATTATTTCAGTCATTTAAAATATTATGGGGTTTAATATGTTGAAAGCTTTAATTAATTAAATGGTTTTATCCTTTCAAATATATTAAATAAGACTTTATCATTTATTAATGATGAATAATATTATTTTATAAACTAAAGTTAGTTTAACTAATATTCTACTTTAATTCCTCTAAGTGCTTTTAATTAAGTTAATATTTACGCATTTTCAAATCAGTGTTTTAATATCTCATCGTTAGATCGTTTTGAAGATCCCCAGACGAAGGGATTGGGTTAAATACCCAGACCCCTCTTCCTTCTCCCTCACTTTTCCCCAGCTCTCTCTCTCTCTCCTCCCTATCTCCTTCGGCGTACGTTGTACGTAACCCATTCACTCCGAAGCCTCCGTTGCACAGCCCGGCGCCGCCGTGCGCCGGTGAGCCTCACCACCAGCACCACCAGCTCCACCTCACGCCGGCAAGCCTCCCCTGCCCGATCTCTCTCCCTCATGCTCTCCCTTTCTCCTTTTCGGAAGTGCAAAGCCCGAATGGGCATGATGCCCATTGCACCGCCGTGCGCCGCCCAACGGCACCACCACTCCCATGGCAGCTTCTCCTTCTGCCGACCATCATCCTCTAGCAAGCTCAGCCTCCCTCTCCTCCTCCGTCGAGCACACGCACGAAACCCATGTATGGGTTTCGCACGGCTTCAAGGCCATCGATGCTCCTAGCATTGCCGTGCGCGGCCACCTTAGCCACCGAACACCACCACAGGCACCTCCTAGCCTCCCCCTTCCTCCTCCATGTGACCCATGGCCAGAAGCCTCTATCCATGCACGGCTTCTCCCTCTCCCTCAAGTGCACGGGTTGCACACATCCACATCGTGTGCTGCCACCCACGACGGGTAACCACCCTCATGAGCCTCCTCAGGCCACCACCAAGTCAACCCAACCACCCATGGCCCCGATCTGCCACCCATGCACGCACACTCTCTCTCACTCTCCCACGGCCTCTCATCCACTTCACGACCTTGAACCGCAGCCGTGAGCCACCATGGCGCCACCTCGACGCCACCACGAGTCCCACCGCACCTCCCTTAGCTGAACCCAAGGTCCCAAACCACCACTTTATGTGGTGGGTTACCACTGCATGTGATGGACAGTCACTGCGCGTGACTGACCGCCACTGTACACAGCCAGATCCACCGTGTTACGTTCCTTGCCACCATCACAAGGCCTTCACGAGCCATTCCAAGGCCACACTTAGCTATCCAAACACCTAAACAGTCAACGCATGTGGGTTAGCCACCACGTACGACCTTTCCGACGTCATTGGCTGTGACGATCAGCGAGCAACGCATGGGTTATCCCGTCGATGGTATAACCCTCTATCTCTCGTTATTTATGTTAGATATTGATTAGTTGATTAGGTTGTGGACTGTGCTGTTAGTATTAGGGGAGTGGCTGTGTAGTATGGAGATGTGTTGTGCTGTGAAGTGTTAGCCATTCTGTGTAGTGAAGTGTTGGGCATTCTATGTAGTGAAGTGTTGGGCTTATCTGTGTAGTGCGCTGTGAAGTGTGGAGCGTAGTGGGGAATTGTGCTGTGCAGTGTTATGGATTGTGTAATGTAGTGTGGTTGTGGAGTATGTGCTGTATTGGTGACATGGCATGTGGAGTGGGAACAGTACACGCTGAGTGTACTCTGTGTGTGTGGCGTAGTGTGGGATAAGGAGAGTATATGTAGAATATATTCTCCTGGCGCATTGTGGAATGGGAAAAGTACACGTAGAGTGTACTCTGTATGGCGTAATGGTGAATGGAGTACACATGAAGTGTACTTTATGTGGTGGAGTGACGCACCATATGGCAGGTACGCCATAATGGTGATGTGGCATAACGTGTGTGAAGAGAGTACATGTGGAGTGTACTCTATGTGGTGGAGAGATGCACCATATGGCAAGTATGCCATAATGGTGATAGGTCGTAGTGTGTATGAAGGGAGTATACGTGAAGTGTACTCCATGTGGTGGAGTGATGCATCATATGACGGGTATGCCATAATGATGATGTGGCGTAGTGTGTGAATGGAGTACACATGAAGTGTACTCTATGTGGTGGAGTGACGAACCATATGGCGGGTATGCCATAGTGGTGATATGGCGTAGAGTGTATGAAGGGGGTATACACGAAGTGTACTCCATGTGGTTGAGTGACGCACCATATGGCGGGTATGCCATAGTGGTGATATGGCGTAGAGTGTATGAAGGGAGTATACACAGAGTGTACTCCATGTGGTAGAGTGATGCACCAAATGGCCGGTATGCCATAATGGTGATGTAGCATAACGTGTGTGAATGGAGTACACGTGATGTGTACTCTATGTGGTGGAGAGATGCACCATATGGCAAGTATGCCATAATGGTGATGGATTGTAGTGTGTATGAAGGGAGTACATGAGAAGTGTACCCCACGTGATGGAGTGATGCACCATATGGCGGGTATGCCATAATGGTAACATGGCGTAGTGTGGAATAAGGAGAGTGTATGTAGAATATACCCTCCTGGCGTATTGTGGAATGGGAACAGTACACGTGGAGTGTACTCTATGCGGTAGAGTAATGCACCATATGGCGGGTATGCCATGATGGTGATGTGGCGTAATGTGTGTGAATAGGGAGGCAGTGACACTCCGTGTGGCGTGTCGTAGAGATAAGGATGGTTGTGTGATTGATGGGCGTAGAACGTGGTGAATAGTGTCGAGAACTGTGGAATAGTGTCTCAAAATAGTTATGGCATAGCCTGTAGTCTAAGGTGACAAGTGTCACCGTGATGGACTTATGGCTAGGAATATGCGTGAAGTAGCAGAACAAGTATAAGAGTACGCAGCGGAAGCATGACTGGGCAACGTCACGAAGTGACGTGGTTACTGATAGTCGTGCTTATGATGGGTGAGTTAGTGTAGAAATGGTGTAGCAGGATCGTGACGAAATGTCACGATGTGACAAGAGTACGTGAGGGACCGTACTCGTGATGAGTTAAGGGTTGATGTAAGAAATGACGTAGCGGGATGTCAGGTGACGTGACAAGTTCATGGTGTAGCTCGGATGTAGTCTCGAGCTATATAACATGACATGAGATGTGGTTGTGAATGGAGTCTTATTATGTTAAGTGTTGGGATGAACTGTCAAAAGGGACGGGTAGCATGAAGAGTCATGCTAGCCGGGTTAAGACAAGGTTGGTATCGGAGTATGACCCTTGTTCCTGCGAGCAGGTGATCAACGTGTCATATGTTGATCTTAGATGATAAATGGGTAAGGTACATGTGTAATCTGGTTAGACACATGTGCCGGACGGATTCACCATATGTAATGGGTAATCAGTCCTGAGCACAGTTACACAATGCTTAAACCTCAGAGTTGGCTTAGGGCCGTGTAGCTTGTATGGATGGGAATGAGGATTTAGTATGGGCTAAGGTGTATGAAGATAGTGACGAGTGTATTGTTAGGATTGAGGTGCGTGATTCCATCGGTCGGAATCATGCGTCGAATGTGGTTAGTAAGAAGAGTAAGACTAAGGTCTTAGTGTCTTAATCCTAAGGTGAATCATGGGTTCACTTTAGTGGATGAGCACTCGAGGCAAGACCTTGAGTTGGAAGATGTGGTGACCGTAATGGTCCCCGAAGGGTTTAGCATAGTGAAGGGCACGTAAGTGCACGGGGTAGAAGGAAAGTGTTCTAAGTAAAACATAGTTCTATTTCTAGTTTAAGTTGATTATGCATTTGATAGAGAATGACGTTAAGGTTATGTGTATGCATGTAGGTTGTCATCTGACACGCATATGAATGGACTGCATGATATGCAAGTAGCATGGAGTCCAGGTAAGTGTTACGTTCATACCCTTCTAGAGTCTTCTTAAAATATAAAGAAACGAAAAGAAATGAAAAGAAACGATTTTCCTCATGATGCCTTACGAAAAGACACGAAGGACGTTTTTACTAAAGAAAATGCTAAGTGTTCAATGGTATACGTATGTACGGCCCTCCTTGGCAGCCCTTTTTACGCAATCAAAGTATTAATTGTACGCATGTGAATGGATGACTATATGATGTATCTATTGTATGTATTTTCTAAGAAAATCCACGAACTGCACGAAAGGCATGAAGACGGACGCTTTTACGGATCCTACGAACCGAGGCTTTCACGTGTGCCTTGAGGTGATGCTTGTGGATGCCGTGAAAGATGACGTTCAAGGTGACGCTTATGGATGCCACGAAAGCCGACGTCTAAGCTCATGTATGCCTTAAAATGAAGTTTTCCACGAACGAACTGTTAACGATGTTTTCTCATGAAAAGAAATGTTTTCTCCCGAAAATGAATATTTTCTCATGACTTGAATCTTAAATGAAAGAAAGAACTGAATGAAAGCTCCTGCTCTTTAGAGCTGGCATGAACGAATGAAAAGCAAGAAAGCCATGAAAGCATGAAATGTATGAAGACACGTAACAACCACATGTATGAATGAAAGGGTACCAATGAATGGGCAGATTGCAATGCCGGGTAAGTAGTACTGGAAGTGCACCCAGTGCTGCCCCCTATGAAATGGATTCCCAACCCGTGGCCACGGGCGGAGTCCAGGTCCAAAGGAAGGCCGCTAACCCCAACACACGGGACGTAACAGTGTGTACTGACCTATGAAAGTGATGAGAAAGAATGTATGTACGCATGTATGCACATACGCACGAACGCACAAACTTTTAAGAAATGAAGGCACTGACGGGGGAAACGTTTTATGAAAAGAAAGTCCCTTTTCAAAAGGAAACCCCATCCAGTGAAGTTTTCAAATGAACGCACGTATGCATGTACGTATAGTATGTATGAATGATGAATGCATGAATAAAAACCTATGTTGGTATATTTTAATTGTATGAAGTAATGCTTACGAGTCATCGACTCATTTTAGTTTTTATGCATGTCCCTCCCCCTCACAGGAACCAAACGATCAGGACGGACACAGCCCATGGGATGGAGCACGGAAGTCTAGGCACGAGTTTTAATCGTACGAGGGACCCTTTTATTGTAAGAATAATGTTTTCTGCTGTAAACCTCTTTTATTCTAAAAGCACATTTTATGATATAAACGTAGAGTCTTGCACCTTGGGTATGCAAGTAAAAGTTTTAAATCGGACGGTAATTCCCGTCGTCCTTTATAAAAATATTTTTATAAAAAATCCCACCACAAGGATGGGCGTTACATAGGGTAGTGGTGCTATTAATACGGCGTGCTTTCCCGATTTGTCTTACCTTGCTAGCATCCTTGGTGGCCTATCGATGTGTCAGAGGATCGAGAGTTTCCCTTACTTTCCTCCCGTTTATGTGGACAGGTACTCAAGGGCTGGACACTGTTCGAGGGGTCTCTAGGTCGTCGAGTCTCATCCCTCTGTAGTATGCTCTCTTAAGGAGATTGCGTCCAGGGGAGGCCTACCCGTGGGCCGGGTCGAAAAGTTTATCTGTTCTGGGCTGGGCCTTCGCTTCTTATTCCCTTTGTTATCCTTCTCAGGCCTGCTAAGACAGAGAAAGAAAAACCCCTTATAGTTACCCCGCTAATTCTCATTAGACTCGTACGGTGTGAATTCTTATTAATCTTAAATTCGCCTTATCATTGTGGCCGAGGTTCCCTCTACTGATGTGTACACGACTCTGAAGTTTGAGGTGGTTCCTTGTCACTTGGCTATCCTGATATCGTTTCCCTTTCCACTTTTGTTGGCACATTTCTTAGTAAATTTGATGGTGTCTTTTCAGTTGTATTAGTATCAAGGACGTCAGGCAGCTCTTTGTCTTCACGTCACCTCGTGGTGCTTATTTTTTGAGATTCGAAACATCTCATACCTCTCCCTTCTGCCACGGAGCGTGGGAGATTAACTGCTGCCTTCCTTCTATATAAATGCAATTTAGATTAGGGTCTTCTTTCCTTTCACCACATTGTAATCCCTTTGTCATCCTTATTCTCCTAACTCTCCCTACTTTTCACTTATATTATTTTCTCTTTTCTCTGCTATATACTACTTCTTCGTCAATGGCCTCTGAGAAATCCACCCAACCCACGGCTTCCGACGGGGGAGACGCTCTAGAGGTTGGTAATGCCGGGCCATCTTTCTTGGGCAGCACTTGGCATTCCAACATCCAAGCAACGATGTTGGCATCACTGGCCCTTACTTAATAGGTGCCAGAATCGGTGCTCTTTGAGGTCCATGGTCCATACGAGGGTGTTGTCGACACTGAGGGTCGCTCTTCCCGAGTTGCCCTCTTTCATTCTATGTTTTTGTGTGG
The DNA here is from genome assembly GCF_004785595.1 of Juglans microcarpa x Juglans regia. Taxonomy (NCBI): domain Eukaryota; kingdom Viridiplantae; phylum Streptophyta; class Magnoliopsida; order Fagales; family Juglandaceae; genus Juglans; species Juglans microcarpa x Juglans regia. Next base: position 16,422,107 of record NC_054597.1, on the reverse strand, counting down.
CTTGAGGTTTCATTTCCTTTGCTCCGTTTGCGATTTGTTGGATTGTCTTGGCCTAGCCCCGTCCCAGCTTCACCTGAATGCTTAGAGGATCCTGATTTGTTGCAGTATCATTGGGTGACAAGCCCTGTTGGAGGCGAACCCGGAGCTAGCTGACCTCACCAGTCGTGAGTTCCTCCTTACTCACAAGGTGTTGTGGCAGAAGGGGAACGTTTGCAGCTTCAGGGCAATGCACACCCTTGTCAACTTGGAGTTGCGATATCGTAAGGTGAAGTACTAGTCTCCAAAGTTCTTGATTTGCACTGATTGGGGAAGGGTTCTGGAAGATAAGCGGGTGCGGTGCGTCCAACAGCCACTCCTATCGAGTCGTGGCGTATCGCTATCTTTTGGGAGTGGGTGAAGAAGAATTCCAACAACATCTTCTCGGAAGCCCTTCTTTCCGAGGAGAGACTAAGGGTTTCTTTGCCTCCTTTCAGTCACGTTCCTTTTGAAGACAGGGTGACCGTTGCCTAGCCTAGGGTTACTCTTGGCCGAAAGCCCCTCTTGGATCCTTTTCCACCGGGTAAGGGGAAGAAACCTCGCTTGGAGGGGGCTGGGGCCACCAGCAGGCCCCTTCTAGCACCCCTATTCCTGAAGGGTGAGCATTGGCTATGCTTGAAGTCCATTATCTCGCTGTCCTGGTTACGCCAGTGGAAGCGTCCCGTTGTTCTGTTGGCATGGAGGTGCCAGTAGGACCTTTTCCTTTGGAGCCCTTGACCCATCGGCGAAAGGCTCCTCGGCTAAGGTTCATGTGGTGTCGCCCCCACTGATTGATGCTTGTGACTAGTTCCCAAAAACTGCCGACCTTAACGCCCTACTCTAGTGAGTCTTGGTGGTCAGGATTCCTCAGCGGCCCGTCGTGGGGAGGCATTCTCCGGGGGTCTCCTTCCCTTCTTCTGCTTGTTCTGCTGCCACTAGTTGCTCCTTTGAAGGCGAGGTCAAGGTTCGCTTGGGGGTCCTGGCTCTGCGACAGGTGGGGAGGATCTCGAGTCACTTGGAGTCTTGGATGCCGTTATTGAGAGGGTGGCGCCCGCTACTTCCAATAACCTTGTCGCTGAGGTGGAGCACCAAGCAGAAGGTGGTCTCCTTCTGGATGTTGTGGTCGATGCAGGTTCAGGGGGTCCGTGTGAAGATTCGCCTGCCTAAGCGGAGCACTAAGCAGAAGGTGGTCTCCTTCTAGATGTTGTAGTTGGCTCAGGTTTGGGGGGTCCACGCGGGGATCCACCCACCCAAGTGAGAATGAGATCCGAAGAGGTTGCTGACAGGCCTCATCGGATTGAGGTGACTGCATAAGCGTCTAATGCTGAGGGTTTGGTGGAAGTTATCCCCCTTTGGCCCGGCTGGAAATGGGGGGGTGTCGCGCCGAAGCTATAAGCCATGTTGCTAAGTGTTTGTCTGGCTTTTTCCACAAGGTTTGGCGACTCTTTTTGCGTCTTTTTCATTTCTTTTGCTATTTCTTAAATTCCCTTTACTGACCATTCCATGTCATCCTCTCTTGTTGTCAAGGTTTCTCTCAGCTAGCATCATTTATTGTGGATGGCCAAGAGGCCGTTGAGCAGGAAAACCAGGACCTTCGCACGATGACTTGGACTACCCTTTAGTGTGCTCGCCGCAAGAGGGGAGAGAGGGAGCGGCTGGAGTAAGAGCTGATGAGGGTATGACTTGCCTTGGAGGAAGAGAACAGGAAACTCGAGAAGCTGAACCACCATCAGAAGAGGCTAAAGAAGAATGTGAGGGAAGGCGGCCAACGGATGGAGCGACTTGTTATAGATCTTCGAGACGACCTATCCCGGGTGCAAGAAGTCGCCTCCCGCCTGGACAGGCAGCTGAAGTCGGTCCCGGGAGTTTGCAATATCGCGTGGGGGCATGGGTATGCTGAGGGTCTTAGGTTGATGAGGGACCACATCCTGGAGAGACTGCAACTATGTTCGACTCTCGAGAAATATTTGCGGGGCCTTGACCTTATCTAGGTCGTCGTTGACAAAGAAGCCTTCGCGTTCAACCGTAGGTTGGGGAGGATAGAGATCTTCGATGCTTTTGCGGGTCATGTCTTCCCAACCGCGTCCAGGCCTGCTTCTTCTGAGCCCCGCGATCCTGATCTCGACGTTCCTGAGGCTGGCGCTCCCGAAGCCAAGGTCTGTGACGCCCACAGATTCCGCTTGGATCGGACGGACATCTGAAGTGTCAGGACATGCAACACAAAGTTACCTGCCCCCGTTCATGACATATAAGATGCAATGATCCTAACATGCATCTAGCATTATGCAATATTCGCAACAGATAATTTTTTTTTTTTAGTAATACTATGCACCAAACTTATAATATCCCAAATACTTAAAACATACTTCATACATAAAGACATACTAAACAACTAAGATCACAACACTAGTTCAAAATGGTTGTGAACAAAAGAGTGCTGGAGATTGAACTCCACAAAATACAAGTAGTAATCTAAGACAACTATATCTATATCGCACCGTCTCTTAGTCGACCGTTTCCAGTTGGTCGATTCCCTGTTCTCCTTCAGATCCTGTAACAAGATCTACCATTCGGGGGGAGTGGTAGTTGGGACTACTATAGTGAGATTTGATTACAAATCTCAGCAAGTTAACAAAAAACATTCACACAGGTTAATGATGTATGTATGGCAATAAAGACATAAATGCACAATTAAAGTAAATAGTAAACATAATATAACCTGACATAACATGGCATTAAATAATAAGCAAAACGTGACTTGACATAACATGGTATGAGCTGACATAACTTGAACTGAAACTGAAACTTAGCTTGACGTGACATAAACTTGAAACTTGACATGAACGTAAACTTGAACATAACATAACGTAAAACATGACTTGAATGTGAAATACATGAACTTGTACTCTTATTCAGTAGACTTAATCATAAAGTGACCATGTGGGTGCTACACGGGTCCCTTTGAGCCGTGTGTCCTCCAGATTAACACATCACAACACAAGTGTCTATACTACCTGTGAGTGCGTTAATACGTACTCCACAGTTGTTGTGGCCCCACGTATTCTGCGTGTCACAATTGCTGTGTCTAACGCAGTGTATGCTCTATAGTTGTTGTGGCTCCATGAATTGTTTGTGCCACACTTGCTGTGGACACACGTAAAATAAAGTGTGGGTCCATCAGCGTTAGTGTCTGGTGCGCTCCGGTGACCAGCTAGTTAGGCCCCATTCGCAACCTGTTGATTGTACTTCGTCAACTCAGGAAATTTCAAACATATTTAGACACTCCAGCATGAACAAAGGAGTTCCACTAGGATATTAACCCATCTTAGCGCTTAGGGTCGTGATTGACATGAATAACTTAACAAGACTGTTATCAAGATACACAAACTGTATTCGAGACGAGATGACATGAATACGAAAAGACAGAAGTCCTGATGTAGCATAACGTGACGTGAATGTAAGATGACAGACATGACATACTTCGAGACATAAATATAATAGAAAATATTTCATAATATGGCATATATATAACAGACAATATTTCGTAACATGGCATAACATGTGACAATGAATATTATGTCACATGATATACATGTAACAGATGGGTGTACATAATGTGAGATACTTGCAACAAATAGTAATATGTGACAGAATATATTGTATAACAGATAAGATTTTCATGACAGAATAATTCATGTAATAGATAAACATGTGATGACATGACATATATAATAACATACGAACATAAACTGTAGTTCTCTTACCCATCACACATACACCGTAAACTGATAGTAAGTTAAGAGTTAACTTACCTCGATAATTGCGTTCTATGAGAATAAAGTGCGAAACATGAGAAACTGTAAGAGGGTATTCTAAAAGTTAGAAATTAATTTACTAACAATTAAAAATGTGAAAGAGACAACTTAGAGTAAAATTACCATTTTACCCTCTACATAGGGAAAAATGACTATTTTATTCCTTATTTTAAAGATTTCACATCCTAATTCTAAAAATTACCAAATTTACTTTACTCATGTAAATTTTGTCCTAAACTCAAATATCAAATCAAAAAAATTTAAAATCATTTACAACAATGGAAAACTCACTATAGCCGAAACATTCATAGGATTTTCTTCCATATTCAAAACCAATGATTAAACCAAAATTTTGTAACAAAGATCTTTCTATCCTAAGTTTAAAAACACACTAAAAATATCCATTAAGAAAGAGCTAATCATCAACACTAAACTTTTTTTTTTTTGTAAAAAGACCCAAACTTTTTAACAAAAAGTAAATTTTTGAGTCACAAGTTTTGACCTTAATAAAAACATCTCCAAGAATTCTCAAAAAATCAAATCTTACTTCTAACACATTCATAACATCATCCTAAGATCAACTATGTTTTAAATCATCAAACAAAAGTTACCAAAAATCACAAAACAACAGTTGGAGTTTTTGGTTTTAAACTTAGTCCAAAACAGAAACTTTTCTCTCCAATAACTTTGGTCAATCTCTTTATCCATGGCTTAAAGACATGTGATCTTCAAACTAAAACATCTCATGGTTTAAAAATGTGTACTAAAGAAGATCCAACCATCAAATTTAAAATCTCATGGCTAAAATTCAACAAAACATGGATCTAACCTAAAAAATCAAATCTTAAGCCAAACCGAAATCCTCTTGCATAGAAAATCATATCTTTAAAACTAATACTAAATATTTTCGAAATAACATCCTAACATGTATATAAGAGGCTTAGGATCATCATATAAAAATATCAAAGCCTTTGGAATAAGATTAAACCACGAAATATTCAAACTTTCATAAAACAAAAACAGTTTTTCCAATTCCAGTTTTCAAGTTTCTAAAGTTAAGGAAATCTATTATCAAAAAATTTATTCATGCAACAAAATCTCAATGAACATTCATAAACACATGCTAAAAACACTCCATAAAATTTTCGGACCAAGATATGTCCATTAGCTTGGTAAAAAATTCCAAAACATATCATACTCTCTAGTTTCACGCCCAGAATGACCTTTCCATGGTTAAAAATACTTTTGACTGAACAAATGAGCATAGAAGGAGACTAAGAAGATATCCACCGAAACTAGACTAAAAAAAGAACAACTTTTATGAAAGAGTAATCATAAGAAAATACATAAAAAGGGTCGAAAATGGCCACGCAAAACGACCCAGAAATCTGCCCGAGAGCTCTTTTGGGTTTCTCTCTAAGAACAGGGGAAAAAGTGATAAAATGGAGAGAAGTGTGTCTTATACAACTTTAGACTCCTGGAGGGGGAAGTTATGGGTTTGAAAAACCCTTGATTGAAGTTGGCTATGTGATATAAAGTGGAGAGTAATGAGGGCAAAGGACTGCCTGCAGCAGCCGTGAGAGATGGAGGTTGATGGAATGAACTTCTCCTTCACATCAATGCACTAATGGGTGCAGCCAATGGTAGTGGATGATCTGCCATTTGAGGGAGGAAACTTCTTCAAGAAGCTTTGCCAAGGTGGCCAATTTCGTGGGCCCTTGGTGGGCCCCAACTAAGTGGGCTTCAATTTGGGATTTAAAGGGGGTTTGGTTAGGGTTTGAGATGCTATCAAGCCCAAAACCAATTTTTCTTGACCCAATCAAATTTACAAGGTTTAAAAGGTTGAATAATGATGTCATAATAAGAATTTGATTAATTAATAGCATGTAGAAGTGATTTAATCAAGTGATTAAACACAATGCTAGAAATAGGTTTAGAGAGGGTTTGGAGGCCAATTTTAGGGTTTGGGAAACCGTTTAGGGTTTCGGTTTCAACCAAGCATTTGGGATTTCAGTTGGATTCCAACCATTTAGGGTTTCGCTAGGAGTGAAACCTTCTTTGGCCTGGCATAATTTGGTTGAACAGATGAAACAAAGTTTTGCTTAGGTGGCATAATCTCACACCTTGATTTCCTTCACAAATCTATCTAATGGTTCCTCTTTGTGCCAAGTGTCTAATACTATTCACTATGTGTGGCAAAGATCTTGCCAAGTGTCCAAATAAAACTTCTCTAACCTAATTTGGACATTCCACACTGTGATTTTGAAAACACTACACTGGGTGCGCTTATCGAGGTTACTATTCACTAAAAAAAATGCATAAAAACCTAGTACTAAAAAATTCAAAATATTCATATTAACCTATAGTGAAAATCGTTTACCGAAATTCAACCCCGAAGTACCCCTAAAAATAATTTCACAATTTTGAACAGCCGTTTCGTCCGAAATTATGAAAATGAGTTATTGCGCCATAAAATCCTAAATAATCAACTGAGTCTAATGGCATAGACCATAACGCATTCTGACACTTCTAAGTATCTCAAATAATTAAACTCATATTTCTAGCACCATAGTGAGTGATAACACTAACTATGTTGACAGATTAAAATCTGAGCAATTGGTCATTTCGTAAAAGCTTATGGGGTTTTCACGAGATTCCTAAAGTCAATAGAAATTCCACCAGTGAATTTCTAGTGGGCTGTTACATTCTCCCCTCCTAAAAAAAAGATTTCATCCTCGAAATCGACGTAAGAACAAACATTAACAAGCTAAGTAAAAGATGTTGCTCACCAGAACTATTGTCCATCACTGGACGTATCACTACTGGTCTGCTCCGGTGGAGGTGCATTGATGTCCGTTGGCACAGTGTGTTGGGGTAAGTAGTAGAACACATCATCCTCTGAATCATACACCAAATTTTCAAAATGACCTAGGTTGGGGGGTTGCACGACCTCCTCATCACTGCTATCAGGCTCCTGACCATCATCCAACAAATGCTCACGGTGAGTCGACGACATGGATGAGCTTGAGGTAGCGAGCTTAGAGTCCACGACGGCATCATGCTCCTCCGCTGCTCTGCTAGACTCTGCTCGGTCTCGTGCCATCCTAGCATTGAAACTATCTCGATCAAGCCATGTGGTCTGGTGCAACGGAGGGTAACGCTCCTCATGAGGTAAAGCTCTCCTCTCATAACCTGCTTCGTTACTATCATTGTCTAGAATGTGTGTGCAGTGGTGCTCTTGGCGTTCCATCTTATGCCAATAAACGGACACCTTCCTATTCAGCTTAGCTAGTCGTCTTCTACGACGCTCTTCTCGCATCTCACGCACTTGCTGTGCGGAAAGGGTCGATTTACGGGCAATCTTGCACTCTCGAGCCATGGAACTGCAAAAGAACATAATCAATACAGAGAACATTCTACAACATACACACTAAAAATGGCCCACAAAACTCTGAAATGGAAACATATACTTTATTGATATCCAAACAACGAAGTACCACATTTGATATAGCAGTTCCATACAAAGTGAAGCATAAAATATCAACTGAGCCGAAAACAAAACAAAACAAGACTGGGTTAGGTATCAAATAACTGGGGGTACTTGGCTCGCATATCGACTTCCTTCTCCCAAGTTGCCTCTTGAATATTATGGTTTTGCCAAAGTACTTTGACCAATGGAATCTTGCGGTTCCGTAATTCTTTTTCCTTCCAGTCAATGATCTGTACCGACTTCTCCTCGTAGGTCAAGTTGGACTGTAAAGGTACACTAGCGGGATCCACCACTGCTGGTATCAGGTTTTCAAAACTCTTCTTCAATGAGGACACGTGGAATACATTGTGGATTCCATGGAATTCAGTTGGCAACTCTAGACGGTACGCAATTGTTCCCACCTTCTCCACTATTTCATAGGGTCTCACATATCTTGGACTTAATTTTCCCCTCACTCCAAAACGGCTTACTCCTCTCATAGGGGATACCTTCACATAGACCCAATCTCCAAGTTCGAATTCTATACTCCTCCTTCGATTATCATCGTAACTCTTTTGTCGGCTCTGTATAGTTTTCATCCTTGCTCTGATCATGTGGACTTGATCCTTTATCTCGTGCAAGACTTTGGGCCCAAACACTTTGCTTTCCCCTACTTTGTCCCAATACAACAGCGATCTACACTTTCGGCTGTACAAGGCTTCATAAGGTGCCATTTGAATTGTGGCCTGGAAACTATTGTTGTAAGCAAATTCTATCAGAGGTAGTTGCTTCTCCTGTTCCCATCATTTTCCAATACACAGGCTCTTAGCATATCTTCCAAAGTTTGTATCGTCCTTTTTGTTTGCCCATTTGTTTGCGGATGGTAAGCACTACTGAACTTCAATCTAGTTCCCATCAAGTCTTGCAAACTTTGCCAGAAACGTGACGTGAAACGAGGGTCTCTGTTAGACATAATCGTCTTAGACACTACATGCAATCTGACAATCTCTGCTATATAAATCCTCGTTAATCTCTCCAAAGAATCTGTATTCTTGATAGGTATAAAGTGAGCACCTCTTGTCAGACAGTCCACTATTACCTAGATAGCATTATTTTTGGCTGAGGCTTTTGGAAATGCCACTACAAAATCTATCGAGATATCCTCCCATTTCCATTCTGGGATTGGCAGTGGCTGCAATTCACCTGCTGGTTTCTGGTGTTCTGCTTTAACTAATCTGCATACTAAACACTTGTTCACAAATTCTGCTACGTCCTTCTTCATTCATTCCCACCAAAAATGCTGCTTCAGATCCCGGTACATCTTTGTACTACCGGGATGAGCAGTGTAAGTATGTTATGAGCTTCCTTCATTACCTTTCCTTTTAACTCTTGGTCTGCTGGGATGACCCTTCGGTTCTTGAAATATAAAGTTCCATCCTCTTTGATGCTAAAGTCCTTCGGTCCTTCCGACTTCTCAATTTTCCCGATGACTTATGCAAGCTTACTGTCTTTCTTCTGACGGTCTTTTAGTTCTTCCCAATCCAATGGAATGAACTCCTGAACGGTGGTCAGAACGACTTCCCGACTACGGTTCTCGATCAACAGTTTCCTCATACTACATAAGAGTGAATTTACTTCTGACGACAAGATAGACAAATCCTCTGATTTGCTCTTGCGACTCAAAGCATCAGATACCACATTGGCCCTTCCGAGGTGGTACTTGATGTTGCACTGATAATCGCTGATTAATTCCAACCATCTTCTCTGCCTCATATTAAGGTTCTTCAGCTCGAACAGATACTGGAGGCTTTTGTGATCTGTGAAAACTTCACACTTTTCGCCATACAAGTAGTGTCTCCAAATCTTAAGAGCAAAAACAACTGCAGCTAATTCCAAATCGTGCGTAGGATAATTTTGCTCATGATTCTTCAGTTGACGTGAAGCATAAGCAACTACCTTCTTGCATCAGCACACATCTGAGTCCTGCTTTAGATGTGTCACTATACACTACAAAAGGCTTAAGAGGCTCTGGCAATGTAAGTACCGGTGCAGTCGTAAGTCTTTTCTTCAACTCAAGAAAACTTGCCTCGCACTTATCGTTCCAAACAAACTTCACATTTTTCTTAGTCAAGGCTATGAGTGGTCCAGACAAACTAGAGAATCCTTCAACAAACCTCCTATAATAACCAGCCAGTCCTAAGAAACTTCGAATCTCATGCACACTGGTCGGTCTCTGCCAGTTTGTTATGGCTTCAATCTTGCTTGGGTCCACTGCTACTCCTCCACTAGAGATCACGTGACCTAAAAACTTCACTTCATCAAGCCAGAACTCGTACTTGCTGAGGTTGGCATATAGCTTTTGGTCCTTGAGTATAGTTAAAGCCATAATTAGATGTTTTCTGTGCTCCTCCTCGCTCTTCGAGTAAATTAGGATGTCACCAATGAATACGGCAACAAAACTATCCAGATAAGGTTTGAATATTCTGTTCATCATGTTCATGAGTGCGGTTGGAGCATTGGTTAACCCAAAAGACATTACCAAAAACTCGTAGTGGCCGTACCTTGTCCTAAAGGTAGTTTTCGGCACATCCTGTTCCTTAACTTTCAGCTGATGATAAGCAGATCGCATGTTGATCTTCGAAAACACTGATACTCCTTGCAATTGATCCAACAAATCGTCGATCCTGGGTAACGGATACTTATTCTTGATTGTCACCTTGTTCAGCTCCCTGTAGTTTATGCACATCCTCATAGATCCATCTTTCTTCTTCATGAATAGCACAGGTGCTCCCCACGATGAGGAACTGGGGTGGATAAAACCCTTATCTAAAAGTTCTTCCAACTGCACCTTGAGCTCCTTCAATTCGGCAGGGGCCATATGATACAGGGCCTTGTGAGTCGGAGTTGTTGCCGGTTCCAACTCTATCTTGAACTCAGTTTCTCTATCCGATGGTAAACCAAGTAGCTCGTTGACAAAAACTTCAGGAAAGTCTTCAACTACTGGTATCCCACAGATTTCTTCACTCCCAATTGTCTTCTCCATAAACATCAACAGAAAAGCTGAGGCTCCATCCTCAATACACTTCCTGGCTTGTAAAGTCGAAATCACTGGCAGGGTGGCCTTAACTGATGCTCCCGCGTACCTAATTATGTCTTCACTTGGGGATTCAAACACCACTTCTCGCTTCTGACAGTCTATCTTAGCATAGTGCTTGAATAGCCGGTCCATACCCAAGATTAGGTCAAACTCCATCTGACCGAATACTAGTAGGTTAGCCTTCAACGTCCTCCCTTCTAGCTCAACAGGACAATCCTTAACGAAATGGGTACAAGCTACCGTATTCCTGTCAGGAATTAACATTACAACCCGTCGAGGTAATAGCTCAGTTTGCAAATGACAAATCCGTGCAAACACTCCAGACACAAAGGATTGCGACGCGCTAGAATCAACTAGCGCACAAGCTGTGAACCTTAATAGATTGACGTTTCCTAATAAAATAACGCGATTCTATTAATAACTACATTTCCAACACTCAAGTTAATAATAAAAGCATAAAGACTTTAAGGAAAATACCAGTGATGACGCTAGCTTCCTCAACCTCTGATGAGTCAGCATCGATATCACCTAGGGTTACAACATACATGCATGCTGGGATGTGGGGCCTTGGCTTGTGATCACCAGCTCCACTACCTTGTGCAGTGTTGGGACAATCTCTGATCAAATGTTCGGTATCCCGCAACGATAACAAACTCCATAACCACTGCGACATTCTCCAGGATGACGCTTTCCACACTTAGGGCATAACGGATAAGCCGATGTCATATGTCATAACAAAGATTTGATTAATTAATAGCATGTGGAAGTGATTTAATCAAATGATTAAACAGAATGCTAGAAATCGGGTTAAAAAGGGTTTGGAGGCCAACTTTAGGGTTTGGAAAACCGTTTCTGGTTTCGGTTTCAACCAAACTTTTGGGGTTTCAATTTGATTCCAACCATTTAGGGTTTCGCTAGGATTGAAACCTTCTTTGGTCTGACACAATTTGGTTGAACAGATGAAACAAAGTTTTGCTTAGGTGGCATAATCTCACAACTTGATTTCCTTCACAAATCTATCTAATGGTTCCTCTTTGTTCCAAATGTCTAATACCATTCACTTTGTGTGGCTAAGATCTTGCCAAGTGTCCAAATACAACTTCTCTAACCTAATTTAGACATTCCACACTGTGATTTTGAAAACACTGCACTGGGTGTGCTCATCGAGGTTACTATTCACTCCAAAAAAATGCATAAAAACTTAGTACTGAAAAAATTCTAAATATTCATATTAACCTATAGTGAAAATCGTTTACCGAAATTCAACCCCGAAGTTTCCCTAAAAAAAATTTCATAATTTCGAACAACCGTTTGGTCTGAAATTATGAAAATGAGTTATTGCGCCATAAAATCCTAAATAATCAACTGAGTCTAATGACATAGACCATAACACATTATGACACTTCTAACTACCTCAAATAATTAAACTCATATTTCTAGCACCATAGTGAGTGATAACACTAACTATATTGACAGATTAAAATCTGAGCAATTGGTCGATTCGTAAAGACTTATGAGGTTTTCACGAGGTTCCTAAAGTCAATAGAAATTCCACCAGTAAATTTCTAGTAGGCTATTACACTCCGGTCATGGTGCCTGACATCGCTATGCCCTAGCTTCTTGGTGCCACTGCTGCTATTTTATTTTGCTCTTCTTTCTCTTTCTTTTCCTTTTTGTAAATGTATATACTAGTGTGTCGTCGCCATGCGGCTTGTATGTAATTTTTGATCATTAATGAAATTGCTTTATACTTTGTTGTGCCGGGCTACTTGTCTTTTCGATATTTCCTTTTTGTGATTTTGCTCTTCCCCGATTTTTCCTTCGATGTTTACCTTTCTTCTTCCTTTTTTTTCCCACTGGTTGATTGTTCTTATGCTTGTGCTGCCTTCGTTTGCCTTTGTTAGGTAGTCGTCCCCTTGGGGCCTTTAACGACTTGGTTTGATGGGCCAATGTCTCTTCGCCGATTTTCTCTTGTTTGTCCTCTGACTCTTGGAGGTGCTTTACCCCGCCTAGTCCATTTGTTCTTCCTTTTTGAGTTCTACACTTTATTCTAGTACGTAACTAAAAGAAGTGAGAAGTGTCATCAACGCGTGTCAGCCCTTGCTCGTTGCTGTTGGCTTGGAGGGTATGGAAACCCCCCTTTAGAGTTAAGTTGAGTTAGGGAGACTTTGGTCGCCTCCTTGGGGGAGAGTTTGGGAACCACTCTGCTTAGCCGCCTCTTTGCCCCCCCCCCCCCAAGTGGCTTTTTGGCCGCGGAGTTTGACCATAAATATATTGGGCTGCTTTTTGCTGCATTGATGGTCGGTGTAGTTTATTCAGGTAGTCGTGGGGCTGATAGCTTCGCCGTGGGGAGACAAGGCAGCCTTTGGCTCGACCCGTCTCCTTGGTCCATGAGGAGGTAGGCTTTTTGGGTAGCTTGGAACTGGACCCGCTCCCATCCGTTGGTATAATGCATTTAATCCCTGGTTGTAAGATAAGAATGTATCATCATTTTATCCTTTTGCTTTGTTGGAGTTAGACTTCGCAAACCTGGGCCTTATGGCCTATGATGCGATTTGCCTGCTACTTCTGTCAAATTATTGACGCTCGTGTTCCTTGGTGGTTTTCGGGCTGTCAAGGACCTGGCCTGCTCTCCACCGGAGATAGGTAAGGATGCCTTAAGCCGACCTGCCCTTTAACCCCCGAGGAGGTAATTTCTTTGGGCAACCGTGGGCTCTTTATTTTGATGGGAGTTGGGGTAAGTGTATGGGTAGCCGAAAAGCTAGACCTGCTCTCCTCCGTGGGAGGGTTCGAGAGGATTTTGGCTCAACTCAACCTTGCTACCTTGCGGGGAAGTAATTTGTTCGAGAAGTTTGAGACTGAACCCGCACCCACTCGTTGACATCGTGTAGCCCCTTGCTTCGACATTTCATCTTTGGAGACTTTGTTCATGTTGGGTAGTCAAAAGACTAGGCCCACACTCCATCAGGGAGAGGTCAGGATGCCTCAAGTCAAACCCACCCCTTTGATTCCCTTCAGATGACCTTGGGGCCGGGCCTCTCTTTCGCTGCAATGGGAGTCGGGGTAAGTATTTGGGTAGTTGAAAGGCTAGACCCGCTATCCTTCGCGGGAGGGTTCAAGCAGCCTTTAGCTCAACTCGTCCCTGCTACCCCGCAGGGAGGTAATTTGTCCAGGCAGTTTGAGACGAAACCCGTTCCCGTTCGTTGACATCGTAGGAAAATGTAAGATTTAGGTTAGGCTGGCACTGAACCCACTCTTCGCTTGCAACAGAGGTCGGGGTAAGTATTGGGACAGCCAGGAGGGCTAGATCTGCACTCCTCCGCGGGAGAGATAAAGCAGCCTTTGGCATGACTCACCCCTTTGAACCCTGCGGGGAGGTAAGTTTTTGGACAGTTTGCAACTGGACCTGCTGCCGCTTATTGATGCTTATAAGGAATGTAAGTCTTTATCATCGGGTAGCTGAGGACTGACCCGCACTCAGCCTTACACATTACACCCATTCCTTTGGTACCCTGTGGGGAGGTAATTTGGACAGCGATATAGCTGGTCCACTCTTCACCGCTATAGGGGTTAGGGTAAGTTGTTCGGACTGCCGGGGGCATGACCCGCTCTCCATTGCAGGAGAGGTAGAACGGCCTTTGACCTAGTTCTCCCATTTGGTCCCGCTGGAGGTATGTTGTTTGGGCAGTTTGAGACGGGACCCACTCCCGCCCGTTGATATCGCAGGGAAGGTAAGTGTTGGGTCAGGATGGCACTGAGCCTACTCTTCGTTGTGGTGGAGGTCGGGGTAAGTTGTTCAAGCTGTAAGGGGGAGGACCCGCTCTCCATCGCGGGAGGAGTAGAGCGGTATTCGGCCTAACTCTCCCTTTGATCTCGAGGGAGGTACGGTGTTTAGGCAGTTTGAGACTAGACTCACTCCCGCCTATTGATGGTCACAAGAAAGATAAGTCTTTGTCTTCGGGCAGCCAAGGGCTGGCCTACACTTTGCCGTGGGAAGGATGAAGTAGCCTTTGTCGTACTTCTCGTTTTGGTACCCGCGAGGGAGATAACTTATTCGGACAACGATGTGGCTGGTTCGCTCTTTACTGCGATGGGGGTCAGGGTAAGTTGTTAAAGCTGCAGGGGAGTCGGAACTGCTCTCCATTATATGAGGGGTAGAGCGGCCTTCGACCTAGCTCTCCCTTTGATCCCACAGGAGGTATGCTGTTCGGGCAGTTTGGGACTGGACTCGCTCCCGCCCGTTGACATCGCAGGGAAGGTAGGCATTGATTTTGTCATTGCAGATTTCGTTAATTGTAGATCGTCTTGTCGATGTTTTGTTGATAAAGTGAAAGTTTGAAGTAGATGTGTTTCATTGTCCTGGAAAATCATTCCTTTCATTAAATAACATGAATTTACAGTATTGAAATAACGCATTACAAAAGAAAGGAAATAAAGCCTTCACCTGGGGAGCTTTCGCTCGTTCTGTCTCTGCCTCTGGGGCCATGCACCTTTCCACTCCCCTTGAAGCCCGACAGGGCAAGTCACAAACTAAAGTGTGCCAGGGCTCTCCAAGTAGTGCATGGCCTACTCTCTCCTGGAGGTGTCGTCCGGGGTAACTCAACCATCCTTCTACTTTAGCTCCTAAACGTAGCATTCCCTCGCCAGGACTTGTTTGCCTTGGATTTCTCCCACTCCACGAGGGGTTAGAAACTTCATCTTGAGGTGGTAAGTTGATGTGACGGCCCGCAAGCTGTTGAGGGTGGGCATTCGATGATGGCGTTGTACGACGACGGGGTTCTCACCACTAGAAAATCGAACATGATTGAGGTCGTGCAGGGGGCATTGCATGCGAGGATCGACAACGTGATGATTCCCATAGGATGAACCATACCCCTGGAGAAGGCTTTCAATGGCATGGGGGCTGGGTGCAGCCAGACAACATCTATTCTCATCCTGGTGAAGGCCTCCCAGAACAGGATATCCGCAGAGCTCTCGTTGTCAATGATGATCCTCCGGGTGGTGAATTTTGCAACCAACATGGTCACCACCAACGCATCATCGTGGGGGTACAAGACCCCCTCCTCGTTAGCCTCTGCAAAGGAGATGACCGGGGTCGACTCGCCCCTTCGGTGCTTGGCATGGTGCTACTTCGCCGAATACACCTCGTGGTACCGAGCCCACCTGGCATGTGCCTTTTTGCTTGAGGAGGAAGTGCCCTCGCTGCGAATCCTCCCGCTATGGTCTGGATTTCCCCAAGTGGAGGTCCCCTCTGAGGTGGTGAGCGAAGGTGATCTTGCTATGGCCTTCGTGCTGGTGGTCATCCCCGAGGGCTTTCTTCCCTTCTGCACCAGTCGACTCGGTCCGCTCTCCTTTCCCTCATTTCCCCCCTTCTTTCCTGCTCTAGTCTCTGGGCGGGGGGGGGGGGGGGATAATGTTACCTCGTCCGCTCCGCATGCTCCCTTTTCCCTTGTTGAAAGAATCAGTTCTCGGTGTTGTGCTAGGTGGACCTGTGGTATGTGCAGTAACGGAGAGCAATACCTCAGTCATCATCTTCACAGGCAGTGGAGCTATCGGCCTCATGGATGGTAAATGTAAGTCGGTTGAATCGAGATCCTGGTCCCCTCATCGGAGCCTCCTCCCTCCTTTTATCTTGGGAACTCTTCTCCAGCTTCTCGTGGTTCTTAGCCCTAGCTGGGGTCTTCGTCTTCCTCTCCGTTCGCTCCAACTCCTTCTTTCTTGACCCCATCAGGGCCCGAAGAGTTTCCTTAGAGTTGATGAAGTTGCCAGCCTGATCCATGAACTCCCGCAGCTTCATGGGAATTCTCCTTATCTACTTGGCCATGAACTGGGATCGTGGCTAGACCCCTCCCAGAAGCGTTGCCTGGGTTATTTTCTCGTCCTAGTAGTGAGTGTTCATGCACTCCTTATTGAACCGGAACAAGTAAGACTTTAGGCTCTCCTCCTCTCCCTGCTTGATGGTGAGAAGGTACGCTGCTGGGTGCCACCTTCTCTAACTCGACATGAACTGGGTTAGAAAAAGTCAGGCCAACTTGCCAAAACTATCTACGGATCTTGGCGCAATAGACCCGAACCATACTCGTGCTGGCCTCTTCAGGGTCAGCGGGAACTCCCTGCATGCCACCTCGCCTGGGAAGCCATACAACGTCATGTGAGCCTTGAAGGTTTCCAGATGCTCATGGGGGTCTCTCCCTCCATCGTACATCTCCATGGTTGGTACCCTGAACTTTAGTGGTAAGGGCACGACCATCACCTCCTCTGTGTAAGGTAAACTAGTGCTCGTGAGCAGTTGGTCCACCGACGACAATGTGCCCACCTTCCTTGCAATCTCTTCGTACTTCCCTTGAGATTGTAGAGCTCGTCCAACATGTTCTTCCTCTCCTCCTCCCTATTTGCCCCAGCTCCTGTGTTCAGGGACCCCATGTGCTCACTATCGTTGGGCTCCGCTTCCTCGTCCTGCCCTCGTTGAGGCTTTCTGAGCTCCTAATTCTCTTTGCGAAGTGTTTGCACCTCATCGATTAGCTTTGTCACCCATTCCTCCATAGTTTGTAGCCTTGCTTCCATGGCTTCCTTTTTGTCTCTTCTAAGCTATCCAGAATGGGTTGTTGCAGGCATACAAAAAACACGCAAGATCTATAGTGATCCCACAGACAGCATCACTGTTAACATCGTGTTTCGTACGGCTTTGGGGACTGGGAGTCTCCAATGCCAAACTCAATAAAGTCTCTTAGAAGTTTGTAAATAAGTAAGAGAGTTTAGGGATCAGAGAGAGTTTCTCATACTTGGGACTTGCTATTTATACTAGGAGTCTGGGAGGATAAATCTTGTCTACCCCTGTGGAGTCCTTGTCCTTTTACTGTTCCTTTTGTCAGAGTCATTTAATGTAGCCTGCCTTTACGACGGCATCATTGATGTGGCGTATAGTTTGGGTAGTGGTGCTATTAATGCAGCGTGGTTTCTAGATTTGCCTTACCTTGCTGGCATCCTTGGTGGTCTGTCGATGTCTCCATGTCAGAGGATCGAGGGTTCTCCTTACTTCCTGCCCGTTTACGTAGATAGGTACTTAAGGGCTAGACACCGTTCGAGGGGTCTCCAGGTTGGTGAGTCCCATCCCCCAGTAGTACGCTCCCTTAAGGAGATTGTGTTCATGGGCGGACTACCCGTGGGGCGGGTTGAAGAGTTTATCTGTTTTGGGCTGGGCCTTCACTTCTTGGTCCCCTTGTTACCCTTCTCAGGCCCACTAAGATATAGGGGAAAAACCACTTACAATAATAATAAATACTAATTTCTAACAAATAGAATTAGTCTTGAAAAAATTATAAAAACTATAAATAAAAAAGACTTATGGATAAAAGCCTAAGACAAATATTAAAGTTAAATTTAGGGTTCTAAAAAAAAGAGGGCTTGGTTTTAGGGTTTAGAATTAGAAGCCCAAAGGGCCAAAAAATTTCCCAAAACAACAAAAACTTAGTGGGCCAGTAGGGAACATCCAAGCCCAAACATCCGAAACAACGTTGTTCAATGATACCTTCCCAACACACAACCACCATCTAATTGAAACGACGTTTTTTTTAGACAAGTAAATGAAACCGTTTTAATTGTACTCTAGGACATGGGGTTACCCCACCCCCTGTACCTCGGTTCAGTAGTTCCTCACTCCTTAGTTCCTTCCTCTCTCACTCTCCTTAGACACTCACGCAGCCCCTTAATCACTTTGTGTGGCCATCACAAACTAACAGGTTACTGCACCTCGCCGTCGGCCACCATTGCCATTCACCATCGTTTTCTTCTCCTTTCGGCATCCTCGATGTCTTCCCTCTTGCCACTCGGTATGTTTTCAAAATCTTACATTTACTTTGAGTGTTTCATTGCTTTATTCCATTTTTTACTGATTGCTATTGGATTAAATCAACGAATCGAGTAATTTTTTTGGCCCCATGTATTTTTTGATTTAGGGTTTAATAAAACATTGGTTGCTGATTGTTTGTTTGGTTTCTCATTGATAAATGTTGTTTAAATTAGAGTTTGACAGTTTTTTCCTCCTGGTTGTTTCCTTACTGATAAAGGTTGTTAAATTAGTTGTTTTGTTGTCACAGATGGATGCTTTAAATGAACACCCACCAATGTTCAACCCTCAATGGAAAAGACGGTTGAATCAGCAATGACTAATGGTCTACTTTCACCCAAATCTAATGTAAGTAAGACAATTGTCGATACTAGTAGGGAAAGATTTGTAGTTTGAGAATATGTGACGCCCCGACTCCCACATACAAAAACAAGGAAATCGTGACGTCAGGATGATGACAACACGGGTCACGCATCCCAACGAAATGTGCTCAAGTGTGTGCAACATACAAAAGTGCACAATAAAAATCGCAGCGGATAATATAAGTCATCTAAGTATCAGAAGTTTAAATACAAATATTCAAAACAATTTACCTTTAAAGAGTTATACAGTCATCCCAAATAAATTACAAAGGCAATACATAAATTGATAAAAAACGAAACTCGATAAACAGGAGCAATCCCAGATCACTCCACCAACGGAGCCAAGCTAAGGCTCATCATCCTCATCTGCATCAAAATCTGCGATACCATAAAATGGTACCACAGGTAAGTATAAACCAAACAACTCTCGGGATAAAAACATATTAATGCAACCAACATGCATTCATACGACAAAATCCACTTAGCCATAAAATACCGTTTTTCCCTAAAAATGATTATTTCCAACACACGCCAAAATCTCATTTTGGCCCAAAAACATAGTCTATCATTTTCCTAGAAAATGATTCGTACAAAACAAACCATTTATCGAACACTGTAGGCGGGAATCGCAGGCGGGACTCTACCACCGTCCCTACTTACCACCATCCCTACCACGTGCACCGTAGGCAGGAATCACAGGCGGGACACAACCACCATCCCTACCACGTGCACCGTAGGCGGAAATCACAGGCGGGACTCTACCACCATCCCTGCTTACCACCATCCCTACAGTTCATTTCCACACAATGAATACTTATCACACAAAATGAATATTTATCACACACTATGAATACTTATCAGAGCACTGTAGGCGAGAATCACAAGCGGGACTATACCACCATCCCTGCTTACCACCATTCCTACCGCGTGCACTGTAGGCGGGAATCACAGGCAGGACACAACCACCATCCCTGCTTACCACCATCCCTACCGCGTGCACCGTAGGAGGGAATCACAGGCGGGACTCTACCACCATCCCTGCTTACCACCATCCCTACAGTCTCTTTTCCTTTTTCTCAAACCAGTCAATCTAGTCGTTTCAAACACACTCAAATCATTTCACATGAAAATCTAATTTTCAGATAAACACATGAACATGTATGCAATCATGTGAAAACCCAGTTTTCATTTACAAACATGAACATGCATGCAAATATGCCATATACATGAAACAACACCACAACAACCAATAATGCAAACCAATCACACAATAACTCTGTCTATAATCCATTCAACCCCCGAACTCCTCGGACTCAGTCCGACATGTCCAACCAGATCACAATAATATGTGTTAGTGTAAAAATACATTTAAATCATGAAAGTTCTTTGGAAAAATACTTACAGTGCTATATAATAATTTTCGAAGGATCACAAAGCTGCAAGAAGTGGCGGCTCAGCAACGTAACAGTGTAAAATACACTATGGCCGTGGGTCTCAAAAACTCACTTTTGAACGAAGACAAACCAAGACCCAAAATTGATAGGGTAGGGCCTAGAGAGGTCGGTGAAGCCAATGGTGGTGGTGGTTTGCCGTGGGTGGCGGCACAAAAGGTAGTTGAAGACCAAAAATACTCAAATTGGAAATGGGGTTGGATGTGCTTCACCGGTGACGGATCGGAGCTGGGGTTGGGTCCATTGGATTGCTAGGAGGTCAAGGATGAAGTGGTGAAGAGATGGTAGCCGGTGGTGGCGCGATGGCGGCGCGCGATCGAAGAGAACGCCGCGGCTTTGGATGGATCGTGGAGGCTAACGACGGCGCAATAGGAGCTGAGACTAGAGGGAGGTGGTCGCTGGCCGGTGGGGGAGAGAATGGGCTGGGCGGTGAGGGCCATAGCGGCGCAGCGGCGGTGGGCTGGGAGAGGGACGAAAACGCACGGGGAGAGAGAGGGAGGCTGTCGCGCGGGAAGGGGAAAAGCAGAGGAAGAAAAAGAAAAGGGGAAGAAAGAAAAGAAAGGGAAAAGAAAAAGAGAAAAAGAAAAGTAAGGGGAAAGAAATGAGGTCCAATCCTCACCTCTTAGGTCACAAAAATGATCCAACGAAGATGATTTTAAAACAGCAAATCAATTAAAATAATTTAAACGTAATGATACAATGAAAATAAAATAATTAAATCCCACAATCAATTAATTTAAAAAGAAGAACAATTTAAATGTACAACAATAAATAAATATCAAGAAAACATAAGAAATTAATTTTCACAATTTAAAGATCATAAAATAAACCATTTAAAATATCCGATAATTTTAAAACAAGAGAATAAATTTTTGAATTAATAAAAATAATCCTTCAGTGAAAATATACTAAAATACGGAGTGTTACAGAATATTTTACAAATATTAAAAGTAAAGATAAGTCAAAACCTAGGGTTGCAAGTAATTTTTGTGGGACTCGTTATACTTGTGGTCCTAATATAAATTGTAAGGTTTATTTGAATGGACTCTTGGAGTTGGCTTATATAGGCTGATTCTATTTTTGTAATCGTGTAATCTAGACTCTTGGTACTGTATTTTTATTTTGTAATCTGGACACTTGGAAACTGTTAATACTATTTTTTTAGTTTTATTTTGTAATCTGGGCTCTTGGTTCCAGATTTTTTACGTGCCAGATTTTTTATGAGCTAATGTGGCAGGCTGGCAACTTGTGTATAAGCTAGTGTGCCATTCTTTTTATGTGCCAGATTTTTTATGAGCTGGTTTGGGAGCTTGTGTATGAACTAGCGTGCCACTCTTTTTATGTGCCAAATTATTTGTTTGCAGCTAGTGTTGAATGTTTGACAACTAGTGTTTAAATATGTATTTTTAGTTTCCTAAATAATTGGGCACAACTCTTGCTATATTTCTTTGCTCTAGCAAACTTTGTGAGGTTTTCATCATTAAAGTTTCACCGAAAAAATCGATAAAACCAGACTGAACTCGACTAGAACTGATAAAATTGGAAATTCTAGTTTCGATGATGAATCAGTCCGGTATCAGTTCTTTAATTCTCAAAACGGGTGTATACCTATTCGGTTATAAAATATATAAAAAAAGAGACCAAAACAGACCCGTTACACCCCTACTAGATTTAGAATCGACACCCGCAACCTGAATTTTTAATTTTTATAAAAAAAACATAACTTTATACACAAAATGATGTCATTTTAGGTTTGATAGTGTTTATCCATCCCCAACCCCATTCTTTCTCTCTCTCTCTCTCTCTCACTCTTTCTCTGTGTTCAAAACCTTACATTCTCTCTCTAATCTTAAGCTTTTGCCGCCATTTCCATCGCAGAGACCGCCATCATTCGTCAGACCTTTGATCATCACCTTTTTAGATTCATCGGTATGTTTCTATCTCGTGCAAGCCGAAATCCTAGTTTCTCTCATGCTAGTATAAAAGGAGATGCACTTCCCAACATATGGCTCCTTCATTTCTAAACCACTTGGACGATATACATTTTCAAAAGATGAAAAAATATTGTTTTTAATGGTTGATAAAAGTCAAGTTACCAAATGAATATGCCTTAAACATAAAGGCATGTATGCATTTGTACGTTGGATATGAGAGATAAAAATCCTTGGTTGCCATTTATTTTTGTAATGTTTGTTATTGATTGGGATTTGTTGATAATTGATGACGGATGTTCATGGCAATGACTAAATTGGGTACACTAAGTTGGGGTACATTCTTCAAGGATCTAGGTTCTCAAACATTGAAGTTGAATGCCTTGGAATGAATGGATAAGATATTGCCATACTATATAAGTTGTAAAACACATATTGACAATCATTCCTTGATGTAATAGTTCACATGGATGTGCATTTGTGTGAGGATCTCACCAACGCAAGGGGATAGACCACCAATCGAGTGCGAGTGAAAGGCAAAGAGAGCAACTCCATTAGTTGCAAAGTGCAGCTAGTCCAACATATGGGCAAGCGACACTATGTATAAAGCCTGGCAAATACATCCCAACACAAGGTAATGAAGGACTTTTCACCTTGTGGTAGGTGAGCTAGAAAGGCTGCCTAATGCGTGTAGACGAGAACGAGGAGCTGAAGAGGCTTGTAGTTATGGAAAATGAGCCATTCGTATGTAGGCGAGGAACAAGCTCAACGCGATCAATGATCAAGGAAAGACTGAAATAGATATGGGAGTTTTTGAGAATAACATGGAAACGCTTTGAAGGTGACAATGTCATACATAGAAACCCACACTCCATCTACAGAGTCAGATCCGGAGTGGGTTTAAAGAAAACATTACGACTCGGCAGATCATATCATTTGAACTCAAATATATGATTCAACGCCACATGGGAGACCCTTACTCGGAGAGAGACTGAGGATTGGACATAAGGTAGGCCGTAAGGACGTATGAACCATGTCTTGCCAGTTTGTATCTATCATCATGCAGTAGAGTGATTGAGACTATAAGACTTTTATTTAAGCATGACTAGAAGAAGTATGTCAGAAGGATATCTGACGATCCTACCCTATAAAAGGTTTGGACAATGGATAAAATCTCACTTTTGAGATTGCATACACCTGAGTGTCCTTGGAGTCGGATTCTTCAGAGAAAGCAAGTGACTTCAAAGGAGACAAAAAAATGAGTAGTGTAGCGCCGTCGTAATTTCTAAGGCAATGAGGTAAGTTAACTTCTAAGATAGTGCTGGAGAATGTTATGTAATTTGGCATATGCATACTCTATAACCCCCTTTTGATCATGAGCTAATAAATATTTTCGCCACAATGTTTATGAATATTTTTACTTCATGTTTTCTGAGATCTTGAATGTAGTTGTTTTAAGTGATATCTTTGTATGAGTAACCTTTATCATGTGTCAATCATCATGGACAAGAAGGAGGATTCCTTGAACCATTCCTGTGGTGCATTACCACAAGTTTCATACTTGAAAAGAGACTCCCTTGTGATGATTGGGGTGTGACACTATCGTATTGGCCACACCTAATAAACATGAAGGAGAATATCCCAGGCATATCACGTGTGGTGTCTTCGAGTTGGTTAGTCGATAGGCTTTTTCCCAGTGTAACATGTACATCTATGTGATGAATATGATGAATTTTACATGCTTAAGAAGAGAGTGATTCCTCATCTCGGTGATACTTATGCATAATGAGTTTTGTATAGAGGGTATGTCCTCAGAAGGTGATTTATCGCCATACTTATATAGTTGTGCTTTACTGAGAGAGTGATTTCTTGCCATATCTACGAATACATATGTTCTTTTGCTTGAGAGGGTGATTCCTTGCCACACATTAATATATGTGTTCATCATTTTCGTTACATGAAACTGTACATTGCATTTTTACAAGCATTGTCTCTCATCAACGATTTTGTCATAGATGCCCAACTTGCCTATGGTTTCGATGTCAAAACCATAGACTTTGATGAAGAGATAGATGCAGGAGTGATACCTGAGGTGGAAGAACCGACCCTGCTTGAGCAATAGGCATGAAGGCCTGTTTCCATTGTAGGACTTGTTTACCTCTTAGGAGTTGTACATATTTATTGGTCAGGTGACCATATCTGTTTGGTCTGCCTCATCTTGGTTGTATGAACTAGACAGTTGGGCATGTGTATATTTATTTGTGAAATAAAGTAACCAATGGACGTTGTGCAAATGTATAGATGGTTTAGACTTTTGGCACTATAATGTTTAGCCTGCGGACTATACAATTACTTTCTTTCTGCGATCTAGATATCTATTTCCTTACACGTGCACTTTCTAGTGAACATTGCATGTCTAACTCGATTTGAACCTTGTGTTGCCGACCAGCTGGCACCCTTTGCACCATGGATCCTCACCAGGTCCTTTACTGATGAACAGGGCACCACAACATGGTATCAAAGCATTTATACGGCTCTGGGTAAATCCATATTGTCACATAGGGGAAGTACCAGACACATAGGATTTGATCTATAGTATCATAAGCTTGAATCGTAGATCATGATAGGCTTAAATTGTGTTTAGTGGGTGAAGGTTAAGGTAGAAAGTGATTGGTTTAGGTTATGTGGCAGGGTCAAAAAATGGTGCGACCGAGAGTTTCGCATGGTGAATCGGGTAGTCTTGAGGGAGAGCCACCGAGTGGAAAGAGAGATAGCGAGTTAGTAAGAGCGTTTATTCATATCTCAAACGTGTTGGGGGTAGCAACGTGAGCTTTACTCACGTCACCTGTAGGTTCAATCATTAGGTTCTCGAAGGGAAGAGATCTTTGGCTTACTGTTACCTGAGATTCCTTAGTAACGAGGGTCCAATGAAGTCAAGGAGAGGTGGATTACGGATATTGAAAGGACTTTTGAGATATGAGATTGCACCGAAAGTCAGAAAAGTCTTGTATGCAAGCTATTTGCTCCAAGCAGAGGTGGCACTATGGAGGGGTTCCAAAAGACAACTTCTTACCATGGAGCTGGGAGCCATTGAAAGGATATCGTGGGAAAGATTTAATAAGGTGTTCGTCGATCGTTACTTTCCTACTATTGTGAGACAATAGAAGTCAAAAGATTTCACTAACTTGGTTTAAGGCAACATGCCTATTGAGCAATATGCTGCTAAGTTTATGGAATTGTGGAGGCTTACGCCTCACCTCATTTCTACTAAGAGCATGAGAGAGAAGCAATTTTAGGATGGGTTGCAGATGCGAATTAGGGTTCAAGTAAACGTGATTGGAGATTAAGGATTTCTAGAAATTGGTACATGTGGCCTCCATCGCTGAGCAAGAATAGTGCAATTCGTTGGCTGTGCCTACGGGTTTTAAAAGGAGAACATTTACTAGTGAGGGAAGCAGTTCGAGTACCCCTAAAAAGTTCATGTCTAGGGTGGGAGGACGACTGCCAATTATCCCTGCAATGCGCATGGGAGGAAGAACGCCAGTGTGTAGTAGTTGTCATAGGGCTTATAAGGGAGAGTGTCAGCCCAATCTTGTATTATCGCTGTAAGCAGACGAGACACTATGCCAAAGATTGCCCCTAGGCAATACCAGTGCAGCGAGCATCTTATGATGGATGATGTGGAGACCACAAACTGGGCATACAAGCGAGAGTGTATGCCCTCACTCCAAGAGAAGTCGACGAAGATGCCCTAGAGACCCAAGAAGCAGGTGTCATCACAAGTACGAAATCTCAACCCATGATTAATTAGTCATATTTGTAGGAATGTAGTTTGAGTAGTAAGCCAGTTGATCATTTTGGGACGAGTTAGAATATCACATTTCTATGCGAGTACATTATTTGACTCGGGTGCTTCCCAATCATTCGT